>NW_026263226.1:0-54000 GCF_947179515.1 Apodemus sylvaticus
CCATATGTACGGCTTTTTACATTCATTACTTAAACACCAACTTTTTCCATTTTCTTAGCACGCTATCAAGTGTGGCTAACCAGACTCCCTCACAGCCCTTTGTCACTAGGGATCAAATCTTGAGCCTAATGTGGTCTGAGCATATGTTCTATCAGTGCATTGTACCCTTAGGTTAGTCTTTCTGGGAAATACTTTACAAAGTGTTATCTGGGCTATGCGTGGAAGTGCTTGTTCTAGGAAGTAAAAAGGAAGATAAGAGGGAAAAAACTTCAAGGCCATCTTCAACTACATAGTAAGTGAGCAGAAAGCCACCTGGGGCACATAAAGGACTCTTTCATCTCCCCTACTCAGATAACACATAGATTTATGCTGTAACTGCTTTTATTAACCCAGGGCACTTAAAATAACATTTTAAATAATATTTTATGGCCAGAGGAAGTACATCAATTTTGAAATCCCTGTATTGCGTGAGCAAGATCTCTAATTCAACCTCTAACACCATAAATAAAAATTAAAAGAGTTCTGACTGTGTTTTGTTGTACGTACATGCTGTTGAAGAGCTTGTCTCTTACAGCTGGAGTATATTTATTTGAGTTACTTCCAGACCTTTCCCTGAGTGTAGGCATGTTTTCTAGGGTGGATATTTGTAGAGTTATTTGCTCATGGTGTATATCCATTTTGAAATTACTGGAGTTTTCTCTTCCATGGTGGTTTTACTAAACTATAAACCTGCAATAAACATGGTAAGAGTGCCCAGCATTTCCCTCGTGCAAGGAGATAAACATGAGTCCTAGTAATCTATCACATTTCTCCACTTTTTTACACTACATACATGCACTTAGTTTGTGTTAATTCATTTCCTCTTGGTTACTAGTACAGCTTCTCTTCATGTTGAGCATATATTCATATTTATTAATTCTTAGAATTGCCTGTTCATATTTTTTGCCCAGTTTTCAATGGCTTTATTAACTTATAGGAAGTCTGAAAATTTTAATATGTGACAGATTTTTTTTTAGTTCATTTCTTATCTTCTAAAATTGTTTATGCCTTCATAAATTACAAGTGTTTAAAAGTTCTGTGCAATCAACTGTATTGAACACTGGCTGTTCCATTTCTGTTTTGTTATAAGTCTGCTTGCTTAGTGCTGTCTTACTGTGTGTAATTTAGTCCTTCTTTTCAACGACTCTTATTTCTAACTTGGCCTGATTTGAGTCTAGCTAAAACATGTCAGATACTATGTTTCTTCTGGTTGACTCTGGGAGGGGCTCAGAAAAATTTCTGCTGCACTGTGTATGACTTACGTGAAGACAAATGTCTTCTATCCCAGAGGCCATAAATGAGCCTATGGCAAAGAACCTCACAAGCTCTATAGGTTTACACTATGTTCCCATTGTGTAGCCCAGCATGAGAAAGACATAGAATATTTGCTACTCAAAAATCTAACTCCTTACTAACATATTGCATGAATTTTCTGCGAGTCACAGAGATATTAGCATATATAGAGTAGGTAAACTCTACCTAATAGAGGTATGAAAGAACATATCTCTCTCTCTCTCTCTCTCTCTCTCTCTCTCTCTCTCTCTCTCTCACACACACACACACACACACACACACACACACATACACACACACACACACACACCATTCAAGAATCTCCCATGCAGTTTCTCAGATCTCTTCTTTTACAGCTGGGAGTTTATGTTGTCATGATAGAAGAGATGGTTGAAAGTGGAATTGTAAACATTTTCTGATAAACTTGAAGATTTACATGAAAAATATTTCTGATAAAATTAGAGATATATATAGAAAAACATGTTAAAATTAAAGATTATCATGAAAATTATACAGATAAAATGATAGGCATGAAGATAATTCTAAGTTGATTGAAGGTGGAATTATAAACATTTTCAGATAAAATTGAAGATTTACCAGAAAATATTTCTGGTAAAATTCAAGAAATATATAGACAAACATGTTAAAATTGACTATTTCATGGAAAATTTTACATATAAAATGGTAGATATAAAAAGTCTTTCTGCACGGTACCCCATCTCCAGGCAGTGTCGGAGGCCAGCTGTGCACCCAGAGGCCAGCTGGGAGGAGGCAGCTTGCACTGGTGAGTCCTTCCCTGCAGAGCAGAGGATCCAGTCCTGAGGCCTCTGGCAGGAGCCTTCTTTTTTTTTTTTTATTTTTTTATTCGATATAATTTATTTACATTTCAAGTGATTTCCCCTTTTCTAGCCCCCCCCCGAAAGTCCCGTAAGCCCCCTTCTCTTCCCCTGTCCTCCCTCCCACCGCTTCCCAGTTCCCCGTTCTGGTTTTGCCGAATACTCTTTCACTGAGTCTTTCCAGAACCAGGGTCCCCTCCTCCTTTCTTCTTGTATCTCATTTGATGTGTGGATTATGTTTTGGGTATTCCAGTTTTCTAGGTTAATAACCACTTATTAGTGAGTGCATACCATGATTCACCTTTTGAGTCTGGGTTACCTCACTTAGTATGATGTTCTCTAGCTCCATCCATTTGCCTAAGAATTTCATGAATTCATTGTTTCTAATGGCTGAATAGTACTCCATTGTGTAGATATACCACATTTTTTGCATCCACTCTTCTGTTGAGGGATACCTGGGTTCTTTCCAGCATCTGGCAATTATAAATAGGGCTGCTATGAACATAGTAGAGCATGTATCCTTATTACATGGTGGGGAATCCTCTGGGTATATGCCCAGGAGTGGTATAGCAGGATCTTCTGGAAGTGAGGTGCCCAGTTTTCGGAGGAACCGCCAGACTGATTTCCAGAGTGGTTGTACCAATTTGCAACCCCACAAGCATTGGAGGAGTGTTCCTCTTTCTCCACACCCTCTCCAACACCTGCTGTCTCCTGAATTTTTAATCTTAGCCATTCTGACTGGTATAAGATGAAATCTTAGGGTTGTTTTGATTTGCATTTCCCTAATGACTAATGAAGTTGAGCATTTTTTAAGATGCTTCTCCGCCATCCGAAGTTCTTCAGGTGAGAATTCTTTGTTTAACTCTGAGAGATAGTGTTAAAAACTGCATGGTATTGGTACAGTGACAGGCAGGAGGATCAATGGAACAGGATTGAAGATCCAGAAATGAACCCACACACCTATGGCCACTTGATCCTCGACAAAGAGGCTGAAAACATCCAATGGAAAAAAAGATAGCCTTTTCAACAAATGGTGCTGGTTCAACTGGAGGTCAGCATGCAGAATAATGCGAATTGATTCATCCTTGTCTCCTTGTACTAAGCTGAAATCCAAATGGATCAAGGACCTCCACATAAAGCCAGACACTCTGAAGCTAATAGAAAAGAAACTGTGGAAGACCCTTGAGGACATCGGTACAGGGAGAAAGTTTCTGAACATAACACCAATAGCGTATGCACTAAGAGCAAGAATTGACAAATGGGACCTCATAAGGTTACAGAGTTTCTGTAAGGCAAAGGACACCATCAAGAGGACAGATCGGCAACCAACAAATTGGGAAAAGATCTTCACCAATCCTACATCTGATAGAGGACTAATATCCAATATATATAAAGAACTCAAGAAGTTAGACTCCAGAAAACCGAACAACCCTATTAAAAAATGGGGCAGGAGCCTTCTTTTTTTTATGATTGAAAATAAAATTTTCATGTCATCTGCAAATAGTGATAATTTGAATTCTTCCATTCCAATTTGTCTTCTTGTCTCCTTAGTACAAGGAACTTCAAGTACTATATTGAAAAGATATGGAGAGAGAGGACAGCCTTGTCTAGTCCCTGATTTTAGTGGGATTGCTTCAAGTTTCTCTCCTTTTAGTTTGATGTTGGATACCGGTTTGGTGTATATTGCTTTAACGATGCTTAGGTATGGGTCTTGAATTCCTGTTCTTTCCAAGACTTTTAGCATGAAAGGATGCTGAATTTTGTCAAATGCTTTTTCTGCATCTAATGAGATGATCATAGGGTTTTTTTCTTTGAGTTTGTTTATGTAGTGGATAGCATTGATGGATTTTCTTTTATTGAACAGATGACATGATAATCTACTTAAGTGACCTGAAAATCTCCAACAGAGAACTCCTACAGCTGATAAACGACTTCAGCAAAGTGGCTGGTGATAAAATCAACTCAAGCAAATCAGTTGCCTTCCTATACTCAAAGAATAAGCAGGCTGAGAAAGAAGTTAGGGAAATGACACCCTTCACAATAGCCACAAACAATATAAAGTATCTTGGTGTGACTCTAACCAAACAAGTGAAAGATCTATAGGACAAGAACTTCAGGTCTCTGAAGAAGGAAATCGAAGAAGACCTCAGAAAATAGAAAAATCTGCCATGCTCGTGGATTGACAGGATTAATATAGTTAAAATGGCCATCTTGCCAAAAGCAATCTACAGATTCAACGCAATCCCCATCAAAATCCCAACTCATTTCTTCACAGAGTTAGAAAAAGAAATTCTCAAATTCATTTGGAATAACACAAAACCCAGGATAGCTAAAACTATTCCCAACAACAAAAGAAATACTGGGGTAATCAGTCTCCCTGACTTCAAGCAATACTACGGAGCCATGGTATTGGCACAGTGACAGACAAGTAGACCAATGCAATAGAATTGAAGATCCAGAAATGAATCCCCACACTTATGGTCACTTGATCTTCGAAAAAGGAGCTGAAAACATCCAGTGGAAAAAAGATAGCCTTTTCAACAAATGGTGCTGGTTCAATTGGAGGTCAGCATGCAGAAGAATGCGAATTGATCCATTCTTATCTCCATGTACTAAATTTCACTCCAAGTGGACCAAGGACCTCCATGTAAAACCAAACACACTGAAACTAATAGAAAAGAAACTGGGGAAGACCCTAAAGGACATGGGCACGGGGGAAAAGTTCCTGAATAGATCACCAATAGCTTATGCTCTAAGATCAAGAACTGACAAATGGGACCTCATAAAATTACAAAGTTTCTGTAAGGCAAAAGACGCTGTTAAAAGGATAAAATGGCAACCATCAAAGTGGGAAAGGATATTCACCAACCCTACATCTGATAGAGGGCTAATATCCAACATATACAAAGAACTCAAGAAGTTAGACACCAGGGAACCACCAAATAACCATATTAAAAAATGGGGTACAGATCTAAACAAAGAATTTTCACCTGAAGAAATTTGGATGGCCGAGAGGCACCTTAAGAAGTGCTCAACATCATTAGTCATTAGGGAAATGTAAATCAAAACAACCCTGAGATTTCACCTTATGTCTCTTCCCCCACAACATTAAGTTGGCTGGCAACCCCCACTCTTCCGATGGGCTACCTCAGGCCTTTGTTCCTTGGAACAATAAGGCGCCGTCACCTTAACTACCAACATTGCCTCAAGGCTTCACCTGAGAACAAACAGAGACCTTGCTAGGCTGAAAGCAGGCGAACCGCTGAGATCTGGAGCCGAAGAAGACTTCACAGCCCTGCCTTTGATGTGACCGACCTCTGGGAGGGGTGGCTTATTCCCCTAAGACTATAAATCTTGTCATAAAAATATTAAAGTTAGTCTTGGCCGGCTTGTCGCCTTGACTCATCTCTCTCTCGCCCCCTCCTTCCCGTTAACATCAGAATTTTCTTCCAGGTAACCCAGTTCGTATGTGGCCGCTGGTGGTCTACATATTGGCGCCTGAACGTGGGCAGACCTGATACGGGAGAATTCCCTGGGGTGACCCTATCTGGCGAAGCTTCGCAGAAAAAGTGAAAAGAAAATGGTATCCGCAGTGTAAGCAACATAGAAGTCAAATGCTAGCACTAGTGTAAAATTTTATTCTATTGTTGTGAGTGCAGAGGGATATGGTTTTGCAATCAAAGTTGTGCTGACCCGGCACAGTGGCCGCTTGGGTTGAACGATAGGGAAAAATGGGAAAGGAAAGTTCTTGCGAAATTTGTGCCCGCAATATTCAAGAGTTGCTTCAGGCGAAAGGGATAGGGTTTAAAGAAGGAAGATTGGAGGATTTCTTGGACCAGATATATTCTTGCTGTCCTTGGTTCCAAGAAAAACGAACGTTAAACAAGAGAACTTGGGAAAGAATTGGTAATTCGCTAAAGGAAGCCAAGGCAGATAATATTACTCTCTGCCTCTGGACACTTATAAAGGATATTATAGATGAAGGAGGTTTGGAAGAATTAGATATTATTCAAGAAATTGAGGAATCTCAAGAAGAAAGCTTGCCAGAGAGGACCCCTGCAAAGGAGGACCCTCTACACCCTAAGTCACATAAACGCAGAGACAGTGCTGATGAGCCAATTGTAAAAAAGACAGCTCATCCCAAAAAAAGAGCAACTGAATCTCATGGAGAAGAATGGCCCCCTATCACGCCATCTGCTCCGCCTATGACCTTGATGGCAGGAGATGAGGTCCAGAGAGATATGCAGTTACAAAAGTTGGAGTTTGAAATTAAATTGCAGAAACTGACTAATGAATTACAAGAGCTAAAAAGGGTGTCTAATACTAGAGAGAACAATAATTCTGAGACCCGCAAATCTCCATTAGAAAGAGTAATAAGCCAGGCTCATGGAGAAGGGCAGGATAAGTCAGAAATCTTAGCTTTTCCGGTCCTTGAGATTGAAGACCAGGAAAATGTGATTAGACAATATCAGACTTTGGAATTTAAAGTGATAAAAGAATTAAAGCTAGCTGTAGCCCAGTATGGCCTGACAGCTCCTTTTACACAGGCGTTATTGGATACTGTGATAGAGTCGAATTTAACTACACAGGATTGGAGAACACTGCATAAGGCTACGTTGTCAGGAGGAGATTTCTTGCTCTGGAGTTCTGAATGGCGTGAGGCTAACAAAAGAACTGCCACCACTAATACTCAGGCAGGCCATCCAGAATGGAATGCTGATATGTTACTGGGAAAAGGTGTATATGAAGGAAATACTAACCAGATGGGGTTCCCCATCGCAGTGTATGCGCAGATTGCGGTGGCTGTCCGCCGTGTTTGGAATCTTTTACCATCAAAGGGAGATCCTAGTGGAAACCTAACAGGTGTCAAACAGGCTCCCGATGAGCTTTTTCAGGATTTCGTGGATAGATTGCTAAAAACAGCTAATAGAATTTTCGGAAATTCTCAGGCAGAAAATCCATTGGTTACCCAACTAGCCTACGAGAATGCTAATGCGGCCTGCCAGGAGGCGATTAGACCTCATAGGGGGAAGACAGACTTAGCTGGTTATATTCGTCTCTGTTCTGAAATTGGCCCCTTGTATAATCAGGGTTTAGCAATGGCTGCAGCATTGCAGGGAACCACCATTCAGGGAATTCTTTCGCAGAGAGGGGGAAATAAAAGGTGTTTTAAATGTGGCAGTCTGGGTCATTTTAAAAGTGATTGCCCTGATAACAGGGGTACTATAAATGGGTAATCAGGTTTTTCACCAGGAACATGCCCTAAGTGTAGAAAAGGAAATCATTGGGTTAAGGGATGCAAGTCCAAAACTAATATTCAAGGCAGACCCGTGTCGGGAAACGGGAGGAGGGGCCCGCCCCAGGCCCCGATTCATCCAGGACAGACAGTCTGTGGGGCAACGCAGCTGCTGCCGAGCCAAGAAAATCTATCTTTGAGCTTGCCAGAGCTACACCAGGGAGCACTGGACTGGACCTCTGCAGTATATTCCATGCCGTATTAACCCCAGAAATGGGCGTCCAGATCCTGCCTACGGGAGTTTTTGGACCATTACCTGAAGGAACTTGGGGATTACTGCTAGGACGAAGCAGTTCTACCGTAAAGGGACTGCAGATTTATCCAGGAGTCTTAGACAGTGACTATGAGGGAGAAATAAAAATTATGGCTGCTTCCCCTCATGATGTCATAACTATACCTGCTAATCAAAGACTTGCTCAGCTTGTCTTGGTTCCTTTGCATCCACTGCCTTACAAATTCGTTAAAGATAAAAGAGGAAAGGAGGGCTTTGGCTCCTCCGGAGTGTATTGGGTTCAATCTATCACCAATAAAAGACCTAACCTTAAATTGACTATTGAAGGAAAGAGTTTTGAAGGATTAATAGATACGGGAGCTGATGTTACAATTATTAAAGGACAGGATTGGCCGTGTAGCTGGTCACTGATGGAGACACTTATGCGTCTCCAAGGCATCAGATATGCTAATAATCCAAAACAGAGCGCGAGACTTCTAACTTGGAAAGATACAGAGGGAAATTCAGGGCAAATCCGGCCTTATGTTATGCAAAATTTGCCTACTACCCTTTGGGGTAGAGACCTGTTGTTTCAAATGAATTTGATTATGTGTAGCCCTAATGAAATCGCCTCTAGGCAAAAGACAGAGCAAGAATCCTTGCCTGCTCAGGGGCTTGGGGAAGAAGCGCAAGGCACTAGAAAGTTTAAAAGCCCCCAGCCAAACCCTAACTCTAGAAGTGTGGGGCATTTTTGGTAATGGCCACTATCTTGCCTGCATCCCACGCCGATAAAATTCAATGGCTTAGTGATAATCCTGTGTGGGTTGAACAGTGGTATTTATCTAAAGAAAAAATGGAAGCCGCCTCTTTGCTAGTGCAGGAACAATTGAAGGCGGGACATTTAATAGAGTCTCTATCTCCATGGAACACGCCAATATTTGTTATTAAAAAAAATCCGGCAAATGGAGATTGCTACAGGATTTAAGAAAGATTAATGAAACTATGTTGCCCACGGGAACTTTACAAGCTGGTCTTCCATCCCCCGTGGCTATCCCTAAAGGATTTCATAAAATAGTCATAGATTTAAAAGATTGTTTCTTTACTGTTCCATTGCACCTAGAGGATTGCAAAAGATTCGCGTTCAGCGTTCCTTCTATTAACTTCATAGAGCCTATGAAAAGATATCAATGGACAGTTCTTCCTCAGGGCATGGCTAACAGCCCGGCTTTATGCCGGAAATTTGTAGCACAGGCTATTCAGCCTGTAAGACAGAAATGGCCAGATATTTACTTTATCCATTTCACAGATGATTTTCTAATTGCAGGAAAAAATTCTCAGACCTTGCTTTTATGTTTTAAAGATTTACAGCAAGCCTTGGCCGCTAAAGGATTACAAATAGCACCAGAGAATGTTCAGACCCAGGAGCCGTATAATTATCTGGGTTTTAAACGTACAGACCAAGCAATGTTTTCCCAGAAGATAATTATCTGCAGGGACAATTTGAAAACTTTAAATGATTTTCAGAAGTTGTTGGGTGACAGTAACTTGGCTTTGGCTGTATTTAAAGCTTACTACAGGAGAATTACAACCTTTATTTGATATTCTAAAGGGCAACGCTGATCCGACATCCTCTAGATTATTAACTTCAGAAGGACTTTTGGCTTTACAGACAGTGGAGAAAGCTATTGAAAATCAATTTGTTACCTATATAGATTATTCTTTTCCTTTGCATCTGCTAATTTTTAATATGACTCACTCGCCTACAGGTTTATTATGGCAAAAGGCTCCTCTGATGTGGATTCATTTCAGGGTGTCTTCAAGGCGTATTTTGAGGCAGTGGCCCAAGTAATTATGCTTGGAAGAAAGCAGGTGCTAACTTATTTTGGCAAAGAACCAGATGTTATTATACAGCCTTACAGTGTAAATCAGGATGATTGGTTAAAACAGCATAGCACAGATTGGCTGCTTGTTCAAATAGGCTTTGAAGGGACTATAGATAACCATTATCCTCAAGACAAATTGATTAAGTTTTTAAATATGCATGAGGTTGTATTTCCTAAAATGACATCTTTGCAGCTGTTGCATAATGCTCTCTTAATTTTCACAGATGGCTCTTCCAAAGGAAGAGCCGGATATCGTATTAATAATCAACAGGTGGTCGTAGGGACCCCTGGACATTCTGCTCAGTTATCAGAGCTAACAGAGGTGGTGTGTGTCTTTCAATCTGTAAATAGTATGTTTAATCTTTTTACTGACAGTGCTTATGTTGCATTTTCTATACCACAATTAGAAACCTGTGGCACTTTTAATTTTAATATGCCAGCTTGATCCTTGTTTTCACAATTGCAAAGTATCATTTTTGCTAGGAAAAATCCCTTTTATATTGGCCATATTCGAGCCCACTCAGGACTTCCTGGACCTTTGGCTCAGGGTAATGAGTGCATTGACAAAGCTCTTATACGACAAGCTTTGGCGCTTACACCTATAGAATTGGCAAAACGTGATCATGATAAATTTCATCTTTCTAGCCATACGTTGAGACTCAGTCATAAGATCACAAAGGAGCAAGCAAGAATGATTGTAAAACAATGCCCTAATTGTCTCACTTTAGCACCAGTGCCCCACTTATTGGTTAATGCATGTGGTCTTATGCCCAATCAAATTTGGCAAATGGATGTAACTCACTATGCAGAATTTGGGAAATTAAAATTTATACATGTTTGCATTGATACGTGCTCGGGACTCATTTTTGCCTCCCTGCATTCGGGAGAAGCCTCTAAAAATGTAATTGATCATTGTTTACAAGCCTTTAATACCATGGGATTACCCAAAGTCATTAAGACAGACAATGGACCAGCCTACACTGGTAAGAACTTTATCTCATTTTGCAAGGAATTTAATATAAAACTTAAAACTGGAATTCCTTATAATCCAATGGGGCAAGGAATCGTGGAGCATGCTCACCACACCCTTAAAAACTGGCTTCTTAAAACTAAGAAGGGGAACCTATACCCTCCTAGGTCCCCTAAATCACATCTTGCCTTTGTTTTATTTGTTTTAAATTTTCTCCAAATGGATGCTAAAGGTCAGTCTGCAGCAGACCGACACTGGCACCCAGCTACTTCCAATTCCCACGCCATGGTTAAGTGGCGGGACCCTTTAAATAATACATGGAATGGCCCGGACCCCGTTTTAATCTGGGGAAGAGGGTCCATCTGCATTTTCTCGCAGGAAGAAGATGGTGCACGCTGGCTGCCAGAGAGATTGGTCCAACAGGTAAACATACCCTAAAACTGCTGGTAAGTATAATTAATTCAAAAGGCTCTCTCTAAGCAGCTTACTTGGGAAGTAAGGTTCCTTTGTGTTCTTGCAAATTAAGTTGCAAGCCAGGCTTCTTGCCTGTAGACACTAATTTCCAACAAACTAAACATCTTGGGCTTTCCGATACTGACCAAACAGGTTTTTTCTCTTAATCTCCTTTTATATTTCAAGCAGATAACACTCAGAAGATAAGCTCCTTCAGCAAAGGCCCCCAGGTTGAGGATGGGTGCATATTATAGCCAGCCAGCTCTTATCAGCAGAGCATTTACTCTGCGAGTGGATTCCTCAAAAAGAAGGTTGCATAGTATTCGGAACAATGCATGTTTGTTTATATAACAAACATGGGCATCAGTTGAGGTGCGAGGCGAGGCACTGCAAGGGAAAAGGAAAAAATCCTGTCTCCGAATTTCCCTGAAAAGCACGCCCAGCTGCATGGGGGTTGACATTGAAAGACTGTCTTTAAATTATTAAGGCAGTCTATTCCTCCCCCCCCCCCCGCCCCTGAAAAAGATGTCCTTAACATTTAAGGGGGTTGGGCCTCTGCTTTCACTCACTGGTTAAAAGCCTGTCATCCATTGGATGAATTTACTTATATCCACTGAGTTGTTAAAAATTAATAATTAAGGGGGAATTGTCTCTTCCCCCACAACATTAAGCTGGCTGGCAACCCCCACTCTTCCGATGGGCTACCTCAGGCCTTTGTTCCTTGGAACAATAAGGCGCCTTCACCTTAACTACCAACATTGCCTCAAGGCTTCACCTGAGAACAGAGACCTCGCCAGGCTAAAGCAGGCGACCCGCTGAGATCTGGAGCTGAAGAAGACTTCACAGCCCTGCCTTTGATAGGTGGCTTATTCCCCTAAGACTATAAATCTTGTCATAAAAATATTAAAGTTAGTCTTGACCGGCTTGTCGCCTTCACTCATCTCTCTCTCGCCCCCTCCTTCCCGTTAACCTCAGAATTTTCTTCCAGGTAACCCAGTTCGTATGTGGCCGCTGGCAGTCTACACCAGTCAGAATGGCTAAGGTTAAAATCTCAGGAGACAGCAGGTGTTGGCGAGGATGTGGAGAAAGAGGAACACTCCTCCACTGCTGGTGAGGCTGTGAGATGGTACAACCACTTTGGAAATCAGTCTGGTGGTTCCTCGGAAAACTGGACATGACACTTCCGGAAGACCCTGCTATACCTCTCCTGGGCATATACCCAAAGGATTCCCCGGCATGCAATAAAGACACATGCTCCATTATGTTCATAGCAGTCTTATTTATAATAGCCAGAAGCTGGAAAGAACCCAGATGCCCCTCAAAGGAGGAATGGATACAGAAAGTGTGGTATATTTATACAATGGAATACTCCTCAGAAATTAGAAAATATGAAGTCACAAAATTTTTAGGCAAATGGTTTGATCTGGAAAATATCATCCTAAGTGAAGTAACCCAATCACAAAAGAATACACATGGAATGCAATATCTGATAAGTGGATATTAATTAGCCCAGAAGCTCTGAATACCCAAGACACAAATCGCATAACAAATGACTCCCATGAAGAAGTATGGAGAAGGTCCTGATCCTGGAATGGACTGATCTAACATTGGAGGGGAATATAACAACAGAGAAAAAGGAGGGAGATGATTAGAAAATGGATGGAGAGAAGAAGGTTTATGGGACATATGGGGAGGGGGATCTGGGAAAGGAGAAATCATTTGGAATGTAAACAAAGAATATAGAAAATAAAAATCTTAAAAAAAAGAAAATAAAATTTTCTCATAAAGTGGGGTTTAACATTAACAGCTGTGCATTATTGGGTTAGATGCACTGTAGACAACAAATTCCTTTAATATATAGACACAATCCATAATTTCTCTGACTCTAGAGAACCTTGACCAATACAGAAGTTGGTACTGGGGAGTAGGGCATTATTGTGATAGGCTTTTTCAATTTTTTATTTGGAGGAATGTTGACTTGGTGATTTTGGATGTGGAAAGCTGTTAAGTGCTTTAAGTTGGGCTTAGTGAACCATTCTAGCATGAATATGGAAGATATTGCTGCTGAGGGTGATTTGAACTCTGGGAGAAGGATTTCAGTATGAGGCCTAGAAGCTGCTCTTGTGATATTTAGAGAATAAATGTGGCTGCCTTTTGCACTAGTCTTAAGAATCTGCCTGAGGGTAGGTTGAAGAGATTCAGATTAATTGCATTGACAAAGTAAGTATCAAAAATACCCAGCATAGACTTTGTTCCCTGGTTAAGTCTCATGAAGAACATTTTGAACAAGCACAGCAAGCATAGAAAGGAAAAATATAAAATGCATTATTCAAGTTTTAAAGGGGCGCCAGCTGGCCAGTGGTGGTGCATACCTTTAATCCCAGCACTTGGGAGGCAGAGATAGGTACATTGCTGAGTTAGAGGCCAGCCTGGTTTACAGAGTGAGTTCCAGGATAGCCAAAGCTGTACAGAGAAACCCTGTCTCAAAGATAAAAGGGGGTGGTGTGGTGAAATGGAGCTTGATTGTGAGTTCAAGGATATTACATTGAATTAAGGGAGTGGTGATCTTGGGGCAAGATCCCTCTCCACTAAGTTTAGATCCAGGCATGGTGATACATGCCTTTAATCCCCACATTAAGGAGACAGTGCCACATAGTTCTCAGAGATCAATCTACAGAGCAAGTTCCAGTACAGGCAAGTTTAGGCAGCGAAGGAGGTAGAAAACAGAAAGCTCGTGATAATAAGATAGAACAAGGGGGCCATGCTCCATCTCCTGCAAGCAGCAGAACTCTGCCCCTTAGACCTGGCTTTAGAGTCAGAAATAGAAGGGACTACTTGGATAATAGATGTTGGTGAGCTGGAATTAAGAAATTAGCAGTAATTAATTAAAGACCAGCATCACTGAGGTGAAATCTTCTGGAAAGTGTTTTCTGAGAGCAGAAAGAAGTTGTGTTTCAAAGATATCCAAGGCTGTACCTGGTACTGCAGCTGGACTTGGTAGTGTGTAATAACCCAGGTATTACAGAATTTCAAAGTATGAAGGAGTTGTGGAGAGTAGCTGAGGCCTGGTACTGTTAGAGGCCAGAAAAGGCCATTGGTGAAGGTGCAGGCTCAGTAGTAATTGATGGCCCAGGATTGAAGGGATCATACAAAGAAGTTGAGGCTGGGCTCCACGAAGGGAGCCTCTGAGAGGCTATTGGTGAAGCCTAATTGTCGTGGAAGACCCATCCTATTGGAGATACCAGTACCATGGGATGACCCCACCAAGGACAGCAGCAGCAATGTAGTGGAGTGGAGTCAACCTAGAGTGCTACAGAGGACAGAGCTGGAGATGGGACCCAAGCCCTTAGGATGGGGCCCCGAAGATCATGTGTAGATCTCAGACATTGAAACAAGAAGTTGTGAAGTTGCCTTGGATACACCAAGATGTATCCATGATGTCAGAACCTTGAGGTACCTGCCAAGGAAAGTGGTTAACACAGAATAGAACCAACTCAAGAGAATGAAGTTCGTTGCTGTTGAATATCAGATCTGCCAAGAGCAGTCAACAAGGATGAAAGGAATTGGAGCTGTGAAGAGTGCTTTGACATCAGACATGGAGATGTGAAGTTTGGAGGGTGCTCAGCTGGTTTTCCGTCTTGCTTTGGCCCAGTATTTTTAACTTTATGTTGGATTATATAGTTAAGAGACTGCACAAATCTCAGAAGAGACTTTGAACTTAACATTGTCACAACTCTTACAGACTGGAGACTTTTGAAGTAGGATTAAATGTATTTTGCATTATACTATGGCTTGGTATGGGCTCTATAGACTCATGTGTTTGAACAAGTCTATGTGATGGTTTGAATATGCCTAACCAGGGGGTAGCACTACTGGGATCTGCTGTCATGTTGGAATAGATGTGGCCTTGTTGGAGGAAGCGTGTCCCTGTTGGGTTGGGCTTTGAGACCCTCCTCCTAGCCATGTGGGAGCCAGTCTACTCTCGGCTTCCTTTGGATGAAGATGTGTAGAACCCTCAGCTCCTCCAGGGACATGCCTGCCTGGAATCTACTCTGCTTGATAATGGGCTGAACCTTTAACTTGTAATCCAGGCCCAATTATATGTTGTACCTATAAGAGTTGTCTTAAGTCATGGTGTCTCTTCACAGCAATGGAAACCCTAACCAAGACACTAAGCATATGGTTTTTTTAGTTTGTTTGTTTTGCTTTTTGTTTTGTATTTTTTTTTTTTTTAAGATAGGGTCTCACGATGTAGCCTTGGCTGGGCTGAAACTCACCTCGTATATAGATGTCTCAGGCCTCAAAATCATAGAAATAAGCCTTCTGTTGTTTCTCTGGTGATGGGATTATAGCTGTGTGCCTTCACAACCAGCTTAATTATATCTTTACAATGTATGACAACTACTATATCGATTCTGTTTTTTGTTTTTTTTGTTTTTTTGGTTTTTTGGTTTTTTTTTTTTTTTTTTTTTTTTGGTTTTTCAAGACAGGGTTTCTCTGTGTGGGCCTGGCTGTCCTGGAACTCACTCTGTAGACAAGGCTGGTCTTAAACTCAGAAATCCACCTGCCCCTGCCTCCCAAGTGCTGGGATTAAAGGTTTGTGCAACCACCGCCCGACAAAGATTTATTTATTTTATTATATGTAAGTATACTGTGGCTGTCCTCAAACACTCCAGAAGAAGGTGTCAGATCCCGTTACAAATCATTATGAGCCATTATGTGGATGCTGGGATTTGAACTCAGGACCTTTGGAAGAGCAGTTGGTGTTCTTAACCACTGAACCACCTCAACCGCCCAATTCTGGTCTTATTAATCAAGTATATGAGTAATGTCCCCCCAATGTTAAAACCATCATTAGTTATGTTTTCTGTTACTAACATCAAACATACCCTAAGTGATGTCATGAGGGTGGAGCTGGAGTCCCAAAAGTGAACACTCTTATAGCTAGGTCCAGTGCACCACAAGAATTATTGTCAGGCTTAGAAGAACGTCCAGTCCTGTGGTTGTCAGAACCAGGGAGGTGAGGGAACAAAAGATTAATAAGTGACTGAAGCCCAGAAAGCCCTATTTAAGATTGATCTTAAAACGGGATCCTCTTTTTGTGTCAGTAGTTCACCCCACATCCATATATGGGCACTACACTGATTAAACTCACTGGATTTGAATATATAATAATTTAGGAAGGATGACAAGAATTTGGGAGGGAGGCTAGAGGAGATGTGATGTTGGGATGGGCCTTCTAAGAAATGAGCAAGGAAAAGTTGGGGGAAGGAAAGAGGGAACTGGAAGAGATAGAGATTTCAAAGACTAACAGTGTCAAGTAACCTGGACCCTTAGGGGTTCCCAGAGACTGAGCCATCAACCAAATAACATACATGGGCTCTACCAAGCCCCCACCCCACCCCCTGCCCATATATATTGTAAATGTTCAGCTTGGTCTTAATGTGGGTCCCCAAACACCTATAGCAGGGCCTGTCCCTGAATCTGTTACCTAACTGAGGATTCTGTTCCTCTAACTGGTCTGCCTTGTCTGGCTTCATTGGACGAGGATGTGCCTAGACCTGTAGTGACTTGATGTGCCAGGGCAGGAGATAGCCAATGGAAGGCCTCCACCTCTCAGAGGATAAGCTGAAGGGGGATGGAAGGAGGGAATGTGTGAGGGAGACTGGAAGGAGGGGGAATTGATTTGGATGTAAAGTGAAGAAAATATTTTAAAAAGAAATGAAAGAAAACAAGTCTTCCATAAACAAAGCTAGGTACATGCCCACCGAGAGTACATATATGGACCATTCTGAAGACTTCTTCACGATTTGAGAACCTCAGTAGAAATGTCAGGCTTACACATCCCAGAACTGTAACATGAAGTCCTTGCTGTTTCCTTCCTGGCAAGTGTTTCTGGCTCTAGTGCTTTCAAAGGTTCTAACAAAATATAGTTTGCTTCTTTGTTTGTTTGTTCCCCGTGAGACAATTCTTAAAATTGCATTCTCCTAAAAATCATACATTTTTTATCTACATTCCAAACACTGCCCCTCCTTCCAGTCCCCTACACAAAGTCCCACCCTATCCCATCCTCCTTCCCCTTCTCCTCTGTGATGGTGAGACCATCCTGGGTATCCCCCAATACTGGAATATCAAATCTCTGCAGGGTTAGATGAATCCTCTCCCACAGCAGTCAGAAAAGGCAGTCCTGTTAGGGACCAGATTCTACTGACAGTCTTCAGGGACAAGCAACCCCCCCCCCCATCTCCAGTTGTTAGGGGACCCACATGGAGACTGTGCTACACATCTGTTACCCATGTGCCAGGGCCTCAAACCAGTCTGTATATGCTCTTTGATTGGTGTCTCAGCTTATGAGAGCTTCCAGGGGTCCAGGTTTGTTGTCTCTGTTGGTCTCTGTGAAGTTCCTATCCTATTTAGGGCCTTCAGTCCTTCAGCTAGCTATTCCATAAGATTCCCAACCTCCTTCCATTTTTTCTCCTCTCTGTATCTGTATGTTTCAGTCAGCTGCTGGGTATAGCATCTCAGAGGACAGTTATGCTAGGCTTCTATCTGCAAGCATAATAGTGTATCATTAATAGTGTTAGTAAATGTTGCTTGTCTGTGGGGTGGGTTTCAAGTTGAGCAGGTTGTTGGTTGGCCATTCCTTTAGTCTCTGTTCCACCTTTGTCCCTGCATTTCTTTTAGACAGGACAAACTGTTGGGTCAAAAGTTTTGTGTATGTGGTGGGGTTGAGTGGTGTGTGTGTGTGTGTGTGTGTGTGTGTGTGTGTGTGTGTGTGTGCTGTCCTTATCCCTCTACTGAGGATACTGCATGTCTACTCGAGGTGGCCTCTTCTGGTTTAATGACCCCACTGATAGACATCTAGGCCATGGTCACATGCATTGACTCCAGGGATCCTTCCCCATCCCAAATCTCTGGCACTTCCTAAAGATTTCCCCACCACCTTACCACCCTTTTTCATTTTGATTTTGTTAATTTGGGTGTTCTCTCTGTGTCTGTCAGCTCATCTGAATAAGGGTTTGCAATCTCACTGATTTTCTCAAAGAACTAAAGAACTGTTCCCTTTGTTTCTATTTTATTGATTTCAGTTTTCAGTTTATTTCAAACCATATACTACTTTTTAGTGTGATTTCTTCTTTTTGTTCTAGAGCTTTTAGGTGTGCTATTAAGTTGCTAGTATAAGATTTTTCTCTGTCTCTGCTTTTGTGTTTTGGAGACAGGGTTTCTCTGTGTAGTCTTGACTGTCCTGGAATTGGATATGCAGACCAGGCTTGCCCTTGAGCTCAGAGACCCACCTGCCTCCCAAGTGATGGGATTAAAGATGTGAGACTACACCACTGGGCTTCTCTCTAGCTGTTTTTTGTGGACACTTGGTGCTGTGACCTTGCCCTTTAGAACTTCCCCCTTTATCAAGTCCCATAATCTTGGGTATGATATATAATCATTTCTAGTCAATTCTATGGAGTCTTTAATTTCTTTACTTCTGTCTTCATGCAGTAGTAAACTGTACAGTTTCCATGTGTTTGTGAGATTTCTGTTGTTTCTTTTGTTGTTGATATGAAGCTTTATTCTGTGATGGCCTCATAGCATACACTGAGTTATTTCAATTTTCCTGTATCTGTTGAAACTGACTTTGTGTCCAAGAATGTGGTCAATTTTAGAGCAGGTTCCATGAGGTGCAGAGAATGTGTATTTGTTTGTGTTTGGGAAAAAATGTTTAAAGGAACACTAGCACACAATGGGCCAAGTTTTACTTAGTACATGGGCCTTTGAAAGAAAATTTCACATTAAATGTCACTGGATGGCAATATTATTTAAGTATGAAACACAAAATCTAGGGAAAATTATATTTTATAAAAGCACATGTAAAATTTTGGTTTTAGTTATCTTTAAGTAGTTTCATATGGTGTTTGATTGGTTGGTTGTTGTGTTCTGTTTTTTTTTTTTTAGGGATTGTTTGTTTGTTTGTTTGCTTTTGAAAACAGTCTCTCTTTTATGTAGCTCCTGCTGTCCAGGAATCAGTTATGTAAATTGGGCTTAAATTAACACATTCACTTGCCTCTGGCTCCAAAGTCCTGGGATAAAAGGTGTGTACCACAATGCCCAACCAATATTTGTTTTTATTACCAAAATCTTAAGTAAAACACCCCTCCTAAGGTTTTAAATGCACATAGTGACAACCATGTAATGAAAATAAAGCAGCTTTAGAGAAATTGGAAGGCAGAGGCATGTAGAGCTCTCAGTTCTAGTACAGCCTGATTGACAAAGTGAATTAAAGATCAGCCAGGGCTATACAGAGAAACCCTATCTCAAAGAGAGAGAGAGAGAGAGAGAGAGAGAGAGAGAGAGAGAGAGAGAGAGAGAGAGAGAGAGAGAGAGAGAGAGAGAGAGAGAGAGAGAGAGAAAGGTTAGAAAGGAAGTAAAAGAAAGGAGAGAGAGAAAGGAAGAAAGGAAACAAATAATCAAAGAAACAAGGACACAAAGAAACATACAGGAAGGAAGGAAGGAAGGAAGGAAGGAAGGAAGGAAGGAAGGAAGGAAGGAAGGAAGGAAAAAGAAAAGAAGAAAGAGCTTTCATGGAAATGTACAACTCTGGTTCATTACTTGGAAGAGATTTGTGAATTAATTCAAACAGCTGGCCACTGTCATTTCTAGATGGCTTCTCAGAGAGGATGGTCTAGATGAATTTTTGAGGATCAGGTCTTCATTGTTCTAGATGAGTTGCTTTCTTTACCTAGGTGTAATGGGTCCACAGATGACACCCACAACTGAGTGTGCACCAATAATTCAACCTGCTGAGCTGACTGACCTTGTAATATCCCTTTGTTTTTATATTATATAGAATCAGATATTGAACTCTGGGTACTGGATTTACTTTTAGTAAGAGCAAGAGGGAGAAGAAAATGTACATTTTTAACAATATCCTGAGTTGTTTAGGGGTTCCTATAGAACCCCCTTGGACAACAACTGAATTAGAAGAAAGCCATTCTCAGTGCTGGAAGCTTCAGCTGGTGACAAGAGATGTCCAGTTGAGGCTGCCTCCCCATTATTTAGGAGTCCATTCATTTAGATCACTTCATATATTTATATACAAAAGGAAGCTTTTCCTGTATTAAGTTCCCATGCTATGATTCAAATAGCCCTTAATTTTAGCTGTCCTTCCCCATATTCTCACTTTTCCCTGTCCTCCTGTCCCTTCTCTACTTAATCTTCTCATTAAAGCCCTATCATGCATTTATCTATAACTACCTATTACAAGTTCCTTTTCCTTGAAGTGACTAAGTATCTGTCCCCTTACTCTATATGTAACTGCTGAGTTCATACAGATTATACCTCATGTTTACAAGGGGCTTATAACCACTTATGAATTAGCAGTTAAAATCCACATCCAAATGGAAAAAATGCTATGTGTGCCTTTCTGTATCTGGGTTACCTCAATTTAACTTTATAGTTCATTGTATTTGCCTGCAAGTACTTTTTCCATTAATTAATGTACTCACTTTACTTCCCTATAACTGTCCCTAGTCCTGATCCTCCTCTCAGAGAGTCCCTCTCCCTCTCCCTCTCCCTCTCCCTCTCCCTCTCCCTCTCCCTCTCCCTCTCCCTCTCCCTCTCCCTCTCCCTCTCCCTCTCCCTCTCCCTCTCCCTCTCCCTCTCCCTCTCTCTGAAGCCAGGCAAGGCACCCAGTTGGAGAAATGGATTCCACAGACAGGCTAGAGATTTAGGAACAGCTTCAGCTCCAGTTGTTGGAGGCCCCAAATGGAGACTGAGCTGCGTATATGCTGGGGGCCTCTCTGTCCAGCCTGTGTAAGCCCTTTGCTTGGTGGCTCAGTTTCTGAGAGCACCTCAATGGTCCAGGTTAGATGACTCTTGGTTTTCCTGTGAAGTTCCTATCCCAGTCAGGGCCTTCCATCCTTCCCCTCCCCCAACTCTTCAATAAGAGTCCCCAAGCTCTGTCCAATGTTTGGCTCTATGTCCCTGCATCTCTTTCAGTCAGCTACTGGGTGGAGCCTCTCAGAGGACAGTTATGCTAGGCTCCTGACTGTAGGCATAATAGAGTGTCATTGGTAGTGTTTGCCCACAGGATGGGTCTCAAGTTGGGCTGGTTACTAGTAGACCATGTCCTCAATTTCTGCTCCATCTTTGGCCCTCTTATTTTAGGCCGGCCAAATTTTGGGTCAAAAGTATGTAGGTGAATTGGAGGTCCTATTTAGCTACAGGAGGCAGCCTCTTCAGGCTCTCTCCTATATATTCCCAATGCTATGAATCTCAGCTAAGGTTTCGCACAGTGATTCTTGGGAGCCTCCCCCATCCCAGGTCTCTGGCATGTCCTAGAGATGCCTCCCACCGCCATCCCAGCCAGCTGCAGATTTCTATTCATGCTCCTGGATCTCTCTCTCTTGTCTCTCCCATATCTGATCCTGAACCATTTCTTTCACTGTCCCCTCTCTCAGCCAGTTCTCCTGTGCCTCTGCCTCCTATGACTATTTTATCTTACCCTTCTAAATGAAATTCAAGCATCCTTGTTTGGGCCTTCCTTTTTGTTTTGCTTTTTTGTGTCTATGGAGTATATCATATGTTTATTGTGAAAATTCCTTTCAAAAGGTTCATAGGCTAAGTTAAACTTCGCCAATTGTGTGGTAAAAGTTGAAAGTGAGTGAATTACTATATCATGGTGGGGAAACCAAGGTTGTAAGAAGAACAAAAGAAAATGCCACAGAAGAGAGTACTGCTAATCTTGGGGTTACTCCCAAAATTTTGTATTTTTTTAAAATTTATGTATTTTAAATGAGTACACTATAGCTGTCTTCAGACACACCAGAAGAGGGCATCCAATCACATTACAGATGATTGTGAGCTACCATGTGGTTCCTGTGGAACACAGGACCTCTGGAAGATCAGTCAGTGCTCTTAACCACTAAGCCATCTCTCTAGCCCTTGTATTATTTTTAATGCAGCATAGAGCATGTTTTTGTCTTTCTGCACTTAGCTTGGTCCACTTCTAACCCTCTAATGTGTTGTAAAACAGCTAAGAAGGCCCACAGAAGAAGTTAAAATGATGAAACTATCTGATCTTGGATTTTCAACCTAAAAAAGAAAATGCCATCACCGATCCTCACAGACTACTATCAGCCCATGGGTTTATGTCTAATAAATACTCAAATATTTGTTGTTAAAGTTATATTTAACATTATATTTAGCATACATATAATATCTATATGTATAATGCATGAGTTGGTATGTCTCTATGTATTATAATTTCGTATAAAACTGGAAATACTATAAAACACATTTAACATCTATTTTTTTTTCAATGAGATACATTCACACGATAAAAAGCATTCCCCAAAATAATTCCTTGTGGTTTTTCCCACATTTGATTTTTCTATAATTAACTGGGGAATTAAAGGAGGCTTCTCCTCTGTATGAATGTGCTGATAAAGGGCTAATCACTCAAATCTGAGAGATTCTCTGTATTCATAAAATGAATTACCAATAATGACCTCTTGGTAATATAATGAAAACAGATCACAGTTGGGAAAACTAAACATTACACATTTATTTCTCACTAACTGACCAGATACATGACATGGAGATAAAGGTTAAAGACCTGTTTTCATCAAACAATTCTTAGCTGGGCAGTGATGGCACACATCTGTAATCCCAGCACTCTGGGAGGCAGAGGCAGGTGGATTTCTGAGTTCGAGCCCAGCCTGGTCTACAAAGTGAGCTTCAGGACAGCCAGGGCTATACAGAAAAACCTTGTTTTGGAAAAAAACAAATCCAAAAAACAAAAACAAAAACAAAACAAAACAAACAAACAAACAAAACCCAAACAATTCTTAACTTACAGTAAATTTCTCCTACCAACTTTTACAAAGATGTCCTTAGGGTCATGACATAACAACGAAACTGAAAACCACTATCTGCTATTTTTCAGGCTGCAGAGTCTAGTACTACTCACCACTTGCGTTCAGAGTCTCCCAGCAGAGCGCATTTAATTTGTGATGGCCAAAAGCAAAAGCTGAAAGTTGCAACCTATTTCCAGAGATAAGAAAATAGTCTCTGGAGCACATATAATTACTCTGCTACCCAGCATTATTTCTTTGTATACATTTTGTGATATATGTTAATGATCCATTTCTTTTGTTGGTGTTGGTTTTTAATTTTTTTTAACTTATACACTTTATATCCCACTCACCACCCCCCTCCAGGTCACCTCCTCCCACAATCCTTCCTCCATCACCTCATTCTTTTCTCCTCTGAGTGGGTGGGAGACCCCTGTGTATACCTCCCTAAACCCTGGCACTTCAAGTCTCTGCACAGCTAGGCACTTCCCCTCCCACTGAGGCCAGACAAGGCAGTCCAGTTAGGAGAACATATCCCAAGTACAGGCAACAGGTTTTGGGATAGCCCCTGCTCCAGGTATTCAGGACCCACATGAAGACCAAGCTGCTCATCTGCTACATATGGCAGGGAGGCCTAGGTCCAGCCTGTGTATGTTCTTTGGTTGATGGTTCAGACTCTGAGGACCCCAAGGGTACAGGTTAGTTGACTCTGTTAGTCTTCCTGTGGAGTTCCTATCCCATTCTGCCCCATAATCATTCCTCTTCTTCTTCTATAAGAGTCCCCAAGCTCCATCCACTGTTTGACTATGGGTGTCTGTCTCTGTCTGAGTCAGTTGCTCAGTAGAACCTCTTAGAGGAAAACTTGCTCCTGTCTGCAAACATAACAGTATCATCAATAATGTTAGGGATTGGTGCTTGCCACGTAGCATAGCACCTGGACCACCTATCCATACTAATGAGGTATCTCAAGAACCTTAACTTTCAGCCAATGACCTTCCCTTCCTGGATATTCTCACATTGTTCCCAAACATTACATAATCCTTTGTTCACCCAGAATAAAACCTATGTGCTCACATCTACCCCCAACAAAGCAATACAAACAAGCTAAGATCATCTCAGAGAACTTCTTCATTAATGATCACCTCAGGGAAGGTCTTCACCTAAAAGGAGACATAACACTAAAACTCCTGAAGAAGACCTCTCTCCTTCTGCCCCTCTGTCACTAGCTCCAAACCAGACTAAGTTCCTTCCTCTCCTGTACTATTTTCACCCTTCCAGCCTGACATGCAACAGTGTCTGATACCCCAAGAGGAATACAGACTGAAAACTCCTGTCCTTGACTTCACCTTGTCTTCCACAAGCCAGTGTACTGGCTGCTGTGAACCTCCACATGAGAGGAAGAACATGGACCACATCCATATCCATTCCTTACATAGCTCCCCATGTCGGTGAGTTCTCTGATGCCTGCTTAGGTTTGATTTCTGTGAAAAGGTTTTTCTACACACATTACATCCATAAGGTTTCTCCCCAGAATGAATCAACTCATATACAATGAGGGATGATTTGTAGCCAAGCATTTTTCCACACTGAATGCATTCATAGGGCTTTTCATCTGTGTGGATTCTATGATGCTTACTGAGGACTAACTTCCACTGAAACGTTTTCCCACATTTATTATATTCATAGGGCTTTTCACCTGTGTGAATTATTTGGTGATTGTTGAGATATGACTTATTTTGAAATGCTTTCCCACACTCTTTACATTCATATGGTTTCTCATCTGTGTGAACCTTCTGGTGAGTTTTGAGGTATGACTTATTTTGAAAGTCTTTTCTACATTCTTTATATTCATGTAATTTCTCACTGTTGTGGATCCTCTGATGCCTACTGAGGTCTGACTTCTGGTAAAAGGCTTTTTTCCACACTCACCGCACTCGAGCACTGACTGCTTTTCTGAAGGTCCTGAGTGCAAATCCCAGAAACCACAAGGTGGCTCACAACCATCTGTAATGAGATCTGATGCCCTCTTCTAGGCTGTCTGAAGACAGCTACAGTGTACTTACATATAATAAATAAATAAAATTTTAAAAGAAAAAAAAAACTGGGAAGCAGAAGCAGGTGAATTTCTGAGTTCAAGGCCAGCCTGGTCTACAGAGTGAATTCTAGGATAGCCAAGGCTACACAAAGAAACCCTGCCTCAAAAAACAAAACAAAACAAAACAAAAAACAAAAAACAAAACAAAAAAAAAAGAAGAAGAAAGAAAGAAAGAGAAATAAAGAAAGAAAAAAGAAAAAAAAAACTTGTCTCACTTCTCCTTGAGACGAAAAAGCTCTTGATTCTTTCTCAAATGGAAACGCCCTTCCTATGGTTTCTTCCTATGATTTCTTACATCATAGCTCACAGCCTAACTTCTAAATCTGTTTCTGTATTATCTCATCAACTTCGTAAGTGAAATACTCTATAACTTTAAACACCATCTGTTACTCACTATACTCTGGTTCAATATTACATATACTTGTTTGTGGTTCCTCAGTACAAATAAACTTATTTGTCTTTGTTGAAATTAATTCCATGAAGTAAGGACATTACTTTTATATTTTTTTATTTGTTTTGTTTTTTGAGACAGGGTTCCTCTGTGTAGCTCTTGGTGTCCTGGAACTCACTCTGTACACCACACTGGACTCAAACTCAGAAATCCACCTGCCTCTGCCTCCTGAGAACTGGGATTAAAGGTGTGCACCACCACTGCCTAGCTACTTTTACATTTTTATTTTATATAAAATATATATAAGAACTAGCCCTTGAAATCTGCCTCATTAAACTGTGCTAAAACAAAAACACGCACATGAAATATGTATGAAAACCAAATCCCCATGAGTCTGGAGTGCAAGAGGCAAGTGAAGCTATGAAAAAGAAAAAGTACCAGAAAAAAAACATCAAATTACAGAAGTTAAGATAGATGGGGGGAGACTTCAGAACTCGGCCTCCCGCCAGTCAAGAGAGGCTCACCTCCATCTTGGTTTCAGACTCCAGAGAGATTGGACAGACTGAGGTACACAAACATAATCCAAGGCCAACACCGTGGGGGTCTGAGCCCGACGGGCATTGGCCTGCACCCAGACCCTGGGCTGTTCGGGGAGCCATTGGGGTGCCAACCCAGCCAGGAGGTTTTTTGCCCTGGCATGTGTGCACGCCGCCATTTTGCCTACAGGACGACAGAGAGCTCTGGCGGGCAGAGCCATAACAGGCATAGCCTGAGGCTAACAAAGCAGGGGTCTAGGCCCCAAAAGGCCCAGGACTGACCCCAAGAACTGGGCGGCTTGGTGGGCCATCTGTGTGTCAACCCGCCCAGGAGTTTGCTAACACAGCAGACTCTCCCGGCGCTTTCGGGGAGCACGAGCACGCACGCCCGCCATCCTGGTCACCTGGCAGACCCAATTAACAGTCATTGCCTAGGGGAACTTTGGTCGGACCTTGGCCTCCCAGGCTTTTGCCTGGACTCAGGGCCTGGGCAGCCAGGCTAACCTTGTGTGCGCCAGCCTGGTTGAGGAATTGGCTGCCCAGCGGAGTGATCAGAACACAGGGGAGGTCCCTGCAGCATACACCATTGGCGCTCCCTGGGGGGTGCACACGGGCTCCATCTGGTCCACAGACACAATCTGGGGCAAGGCCTCAGGCGGGAGCCCCCAGCTCAACTCTCTCAGCTTCCGGATCCAGATAAGCCTGGGCGGTGGCACCACTTCTCCAGGTCCTGCAAGAGGCTAGAGGGGATTCCAGGCGGCCAGCGGGGAGAAGTCAGTGTGCTCCTGTGAATCCAGCGGGCCCCAGCGGGAGCCTTCAGGTGCCTGCTTCGGGATCTGAACAGCCTGGGCAGCAGCACCCTGTCTACAGGCAGTACAGGAGGTAAGCTGTGCACCAGAGGCCAACTGGGAAGGGGCAGCTTGCACTGGTGAGTCCAGCATTGACCACAAGACCAACTAACACCAGTGAGAACTAGATGGCAAAAGGCAAACGCAGAAACATCACTAACAGAAATCAAGGCAATATGGCAACATCTGAACCCAATTCTCCTCTACCAACATGCCCTGGATACCCCATCACACCAGGAAAACAAGATTTGGATTTAAAATCACTGGTTATGATGCTGGTACAGGAACACATGAAGGATAGACTTAAAGAAATTCAGGAGAAAATGGATCAAAAGTTAGAAGCCTGTGCAAGGGAAACACAAAAATCATTGAAAGAAATCCAGGAGAATTCAAAAGCCAACAATGAGGAAACGCAAAAAAAAAAAAAAAAAAAAAAAAAAAAAAAAAAAAAAAACAGTTAAAGAAATACAGGAGAACTTTGGTCAACAGGCTGAGGTCAAGAAAGAGGAAACACAAAAATATCTTAAAGAATTACAGGAAAACACAAACAAGCAAGTGAAGGAGCTAAGCAAAACTATCCAGGATCTAAAATCAGAAGTAGAAACAACTAAGAAAACTCAAAGGGAGACAACTCTGGAGATAGAAAGCCTTGGGAAGAAATCAGGGGACAGAGATGCAAATATCAACAACAGAATACAAGAGATAGAAGAAAGAATCTCAGATGCTGAAGATTCCATAGAAACCATGGACTCAACAGTTAAAGAAAATTCAAAATGCAAAAAGCTTGTAACCCAAAATATCGAGGAAATCCAGGACACAATGAGAAGACCAAACCTAAGGATTATAGGCGTAGATGAGAGTGAAGATTTACAACTTAAAGGGCCAGCAAATATCTTCAATAAAATTATGGAAGAAAACTTCCCTAACCTAAAGAGAGAGATGCCCATGAATATACAAGAAGCCTACAGAACTCCAAACAGACTGGACCAGAACAGAAATACTTCCCGTCACATAATAATCAAAACACCAAATATTCTAAACAAAGAAAGAATATTAAAGGCAGTAAGAGAAAAAGACCAAGTAACATATAAAGGAAGACCTATCAGAATCACAGCAGACTTTTCACCTGAGACTATGAAGGCTAGAAGGTCCTGGGCAGATCTCATGCAGACTCTAAGAGAACACAAATGCCAACCAAAACTACTATATCCAGCAAAACTCTCAATCACCGTAGATGGAGAAACTAAGATATTTCATGACAAAACTAAGTTTACCCAATATCTATCCACAAACCCAGCCCTAAAAAGGATAATAGGAGGAAAACACCAATACAAGGAGGGAAACTTCACCCTGGGA
Organism: Apodemus sylvaticus; assembly: GCF_947179515.1. Taxonomy (NCBI): domain Eukaryota; kingdom Metazoa; phylum Chordata; class Mammalia; order Rodentia; family Muridae; genus Apodemus; species Apodemus sylvaticus. Next base: position 28,057 of record NW_026263226.1, read on the forward strand.
AAAGCAAGATAGTAACCTTTCATCAAACCCAAAAGAAGTTAAGCAATCAAATTTAAAAAATAACGTCAAAAATGATAGGAAGTAACAATCACTATTCCTTAATATCTCTTAACATCAAAGGACTTAATGCCCCAATAAAAAGACACAGACTGAGTAGATACGTAAACCGGACCCTACATTTTGCTGCTTACAGGAAACACACCTCAGGGTCAAAGACAAACACTACCTTAGAGTAAAAGGCTGGAAGACAATTTTACAAGCAAATGATCTCAGGAAACAAGCTGGAGTAGCCATTTTAATATCAGATAAAACTGACTTTCAACCCAAAGTCATCAAAAGAGACTCTGAGGGACACTTCTTGCTGGTCAAAGGAAAAATACAACAAGAAGAACTCTCAATCCTGAACATCTATGCTCCAAATGCAAGGGCACCCTCTTTCGTAAAAAACTTTATTAAAACTCAAAGCACACATTGCACCTAACACAATAATTGTGGGTGACTTCAACACTGCACTTTCCTCAATGGACCAATCAGGAAAACAGAAACTAAACAGGGACACAATGAAACTAATTGAAGCTTTGGAACAAATAGATTTAACAGATATATATAGAACGTTCTATCCTAAAACAAAAGAATATACCTATTTCTCAGCACCTCATGGTACCTTCTCCAAAATCGACCATATAATTGGTCACAAGACAGACCTCAACAAATATAAGAAGATCGAACTAATCCCATGCCTCCTATCAGATCACTATGGAGTAAAAGTGGTCTTCAATAGCAACAAAAACAACAGAAACCCACATATATGTGGAAACTGAACAATATTTTACTCAATGATACCTTGGTCAAGGAAGAAATAAAGAAAGAAATTAAAGACTTTTTAGAACACAATGAAAATGAAAACACAACATACACAAATCTATGGGACACAATGAAAGCAGTGCTAAGAGGAAAACTCATAGCACTGAGTGCCTCCAAAAAGAAAATGGAGAGAGCATACATTACCAGCTTAATTACACACCTGAAAGCCGTGGAACAAAAAGAAGCTATTTCACCCAGGAGGAGTAGAAGTCAGGAAAACATCAAACTCAGGGCTGAAATCAATCAAGTAGAAACAAAGAGAACCATACAAAAAATCAACAAAACCAGGAGCTGGTTCTTTGAGAAAATCAACAAGATAGATAAACCCTTAGCCAGAATGACCAAAGGGCACAGAGAAAGTATCCAAATTAACAAACTTAGAAAGGAAAAGGGAGATATAACAACGGAAACTGAGGAAATCCAAAAAATCATCAGATCCTACTACAAGAGACTGTACTCAACACAACGGGAGAATCTGGAGGAAATGGACAATTTCCTTGACAGATACCAAATACCAAAATTAAATCAGGACCAACTAGACCATCTAAACAGTCCCATAATGCCTAAAGCAATAGAAGGAGTCATAGAAAGTCTTCCAACCAAAAAAAGCACAGGACCAGATGGTTGCACTGCAGAATTCTATCAGACCTTGAAAGAAGAGTTAACACCAATACTCTTCAAACTATTCCACAAAATAGAAACAGAAGGAACACTACCCAATTCCTTCTATGAAGCGACAATTACGCTGATACCAAAGCCACACAAAGATCCAACAAAGAAAGAGAACTTCAGACCAATTTCCCTTATGAACATCGATGCAAAAATACTCAATCAAATTCTTGCCAACCGAATCCAAGAACACATCAAAATGATCATCCACCATGATCAAGTAGGCTTTATCCCGGGAATGCAGGATTGGTTCAATATACGGAAATCCATCATTGCAATCCACTACATAAACAAACTCAAAGAACAAAACCACATGGTCATTTCATTGGATGCTGAAAAAGCATTTGACAAAATTCAGCATCCTTTCATGCTTAAAGTCTTAGAGAGAACAGGAATTCAAGGACCATACCTAAACATAGTAAAAGCAATATACAGCAAACCAGTAGCCAGCATCAAACTAAATGGAGAGAAACTTGAGCAATCCCACTGAAATCAGGGACCAGACAAGGCTGCCCCCTTTCTCCTTATCTTTTCAATATTGTATTTGAGGTACTAGCTCAGGCAATTCGACAACATAAGGAGGTCAAAGGGATACAAATTGGAAAGGAAGAAGTCAAACTATCATTACTTGCAGACGACATGATAGTCTACCTAAGTGACCCAAAAACTCCACTAGAGAGCTCCTACAGCTGATAAAACAACTTCAGCAAAGTGGCAGGTTATAAAATCAACTCAAGCAAATCAGTGGCCTTCCTATACTCAAAGGATAAGCAGGCTGAGAAAGAAATTAGGGAAATGACCCCCTTCACAATAGCCATAAACAGTATAAAGTATCTTGGGGTGACTCTTACCAAACATGTGAAAGATCTGTATGACAAGAACTTCAAGACTCTGAAGAAGGAAATGGAAGAAGACCTCAAAAAATGGGAAAACCTCCCATGCTCATGGATCGGTAGAATCAATATAGTTAAAATGGCCATTTTGCCAAAAGCAATATACAGATTCAATGCAATACCCATCAAAATCCCAACTCAATTCTTCACAGAGTTAGAAAGAGCAATTATCAAATTCATCTGGAACAACAAAAAACCCAGGATAGCTGAAAGTATTCTCAGCAACAAAAGAAAGTCTGGGGGAATCAGTATCCCTGACCTCAAGCAATACTACAGAGCAATAGTGTTAAAAATTGCATGGTATTAGTACAGTGACAGGCAGGAGGATCCATGGAACAGGATTGAAGATCCAGAAATGAACCCACACACCTATGGCCACTTGATCCTCGACAAAGAGGCTGAAAACATCCAATGGAAAAAAGATAGCCTTTTCAACAAATGGTGCTGGTTCAACTGGAGGTCAGCATGCAGAAGAATGCGAATTGATCCATCCTTGTCTCCTTGTACTAAGCTTAAATCCAAATGGATCAAGGACCTCCACATAAAGCCAGACACTCTGAAGCTAAGAGAAAAGAAACTGGGGAAGACGCTTGAGGACATCGGTACAGGGAGAAATTTTCTGAACAGAACACCAATAGCGTATGCTCTAAGATCAAGAATTGACAAATGGGACCTCATAAAATTACAAAGTTTCTGTAAGGCAAAGGACACCATCAAGAGGACAAATCGGCAACCAACAAATTGGGAAAAGAACTTCACCAATCCTACATCAGATAGAGGGCTAATTTCGAATATATATAAAGAACTCAAGAAGTTAGACTCCAGAAAACCAAACAACCCTATTAAAAAATCGGGTACAGAGTTAATCAAAGAATTCTCAGCTGAAGGACTTCGGATGGCGGAGAAGCATCTTAAAAAATGCTCAACTTCATTAGTCATTAGGGAAATGCAAATCAAAACAACACTGAGATTTCACCTTACACCAGTCAGAATGGCTAAGATTAAAAATTCAGGAGACAGCAGGTGTTGGAGAGGGTGTGGAGAAAGAGGAACACTCCTCCAATGCTGGTGGGGTTGCAAATTGGTACAACCACTTGGAAATCAGTCTGGCGGTTCCTCCGAAAACTGGGTACCTCACTTCCAGAAGATCCTGATATACCACTCCTGGGCATATACCCAGAGGATTCCCCACCATGTAATAAGGATACATTCTCTACTATGTTCATAGCAGCCCTATTTATAATTGCCAGATGCTGGAAAGAACCCAGGTATTCCTCAACAGAAGAGTGGATGCAAAAAAATGTGGCATATCTACACAATGGAGTACTATTCAGCCATTAGAAACAATGAATTCATGAAATTCTTAGGCAAATGGATGGAGCTAGAGACCATCATACTAAGTGAGGTAACCCAGACTCAAAAGGTGAATCATGGTATGCACTCACTAATAAGTGGATATTATCCTAGAAAACTGGAATACCCAAAACATAATCCACACATCAAATGAGGTACAAGAAGAAAGGAGGAGTGGCCCCTTGTTCTGGAAAGACTCAGTGAAGCAGTATTCGGCAAAACCAGAACGGGGAAGTGGGAAGGGGTGGGTGGGAGGACAGGGGGAGAGAAGGGGGCTTGAGCGACTTTCGGGGAGTGGGGGGCTAGAAAAGGGGAAATGATTTGAAATGTAAATAAATTATTGCGAATAAAATAAATTTTAAAAAAAGAAAAGGATAGATGGGGGGCTGGGGGAGGGTCTAAAATATTTCATCAAATTGAAATGCACTAACATATGCAAAAGAACTCTCCTTGCAGACTACATAACAAACATTTTTGAGCCCTCAGATACGGAACTGGGGGATAAACTGATGATATGGCCAACCTTTGTTATACACAGTCTCCCCCTCCACATGGACCAACAACCAACCTGGCAGAGTCTTGTTTGCAGGTTCTTATGCTGTGCATGGCTCCTCTCCCTGTTCCAATTGGAAGATCAACTCAGGTTTAGGGATGCATTGCCCTGTTAATAGGAAATAATATAGGACTTGGAAAAATTCTGCTAATAAGAAAGAGAAAACCAGGTTTTAAGATCTAGGCATCAAAAGTGCAAATGTGGACCTTTCACTAGAGAGCAGTGAATAATCATACAAGGCCTAGAACCTTAGCCCTCAACCTTACAAATGCAGGGAAGGTGCTTGCTCTGAGACTTACCCAGTGACAGCCGGCTACTATACATCTCCAGCATCACACTCCTGTAAAGCATCTTCTGAGCATTGTTGAGATTTTGCCACTCCTCCCAGGTGAACTTCACTGTGACATCCTCAAATGACACCAACTCCTGTAACAGCACATTTCTCGTCAATCAATTTACTCTAAGCTTGTAAAAAGGAACATGAAGACTAGCTTCTCTTAAGGGGTAGAAGGCTCTCATGTGTATTTTTCATTATAATGTACCTTGTTTATATAGTATAAAAAAGTAAAAAAAAAAACCCTGATGTTATTGATTAATGTACTACCTGATAATATTAAAATTAAAACTTTTACTGTTGGTGTAAGAGAACCCAGACTACTCAGGTAACTAGGCCTTAATTAAATAGGACTGCAGGTGAACATAAAAATACCCATGCCTCGCTCTACCTTTTAGGAGTTGGAGGAAGCCTGACTAATGTCCTGTTGTATGGGTTGTGCATAATAATTCCCCTTCTCTTGTGTAAATGAATTATCTTTAATATAAATATCATCTGTGAATTAATCCAGTGGCTGTATTTCTTTACTTCATACTATTTCTCAATAATCACTCAGAAAAATCAGTATTTCTTTAAATCTGCACCTTAATAGCTGATGTCTCACTATTCTCTATTCTGTCCAGCCACTGGGTGATCATCATTTATTGTCGGGCAGAGAATAAATGGTAAGAATTGTTTACAGAAACTTAATACAGGACATCCTTAGTATAAGCATTTTTATGCTGTGTCATGATTGAAACAAGGGCAAAGAAATTTGCATTTGAAGGGTAAACTTTACACAGTGTAAGTCTACATTTCCCCCTTTTGTCTAATAAAAGTCTCTTTTCTTATAATAATAAACAACACGCAGCAGGAACAATTATGAAGCAATTATAAAAAATATTAGGTAAGAGTTACATTGAAAAGGTCTGGTCTATTTGCATTCAGAAACTCATAAAGTATGTTATTTCATACCTTACATGGTGGTAAAGACTTACATAGCCCAAGAAAATTATCAGCTGAGGATGAAAAAGAGTTGGCTTTGACAGAGAAGAAACTATAGAACACAGAGCTAGATCATTACCCAAAGATCACCTGCATCCCAGCTATCGTCCCTTCTACTCATTCTCCCACGGGAATGCTTACACAAAGGGAATATTTTAACCTTAGAATAGATATTTTTAGTACACAAACAGAGCAAAAATATTAAAAACCTATACAGAAAAGGTTTCTGAACTGATTCTAAAGGGAAAAGTGTGACTTTGTCAACTCTCTGGAATGGATCCACCTGAGATTGTGGCACCTTTTACCAATGCTGAGATTGCCTCACAATGGGAACAAGATGAACTTTGGCAAAGAGTCTGAAGTAATTTTTAGAAGAAATTAACAACAAATACCCAAAAGGCAAGTGGCTTCAATTTGTAAAAAGAACTAATTGGATTTTCCCTTGTATAATAAAAAGAATTCCAATTCCGGAGCACTTACATTTTACACTGATGCAAATAAATCAGGAAAGGCAGGATATAAGTCAGAAGATATAAGTAAGGTGGTTAAAAGTCCTTATGAATCAGGATAAAATCAGGATCATATGAAATACTTATGGCATAATTAGATTTTTCAAGAATCTCTTAATATAGTAACTAACTCTAAATATGCATAAAGTGGTTTTTTTTTTTTCATATAGGAACTGCTGAGCTTATTCAGGATGATTCCAAATTGACTTCTTGTTTATTCAACAAGTGGGTTGATTCTGCCATTATGGGTTTATTAGAAGTTATGGCAATTATGGGTATACCTATACAAATTAAAACTGACAATGCTCCAGCGTATGTCACTAGTAAAAATTTTAAAACTTTGCATATTAATAAATAAACCATATTACAGGTATAACAACAATCATACAGAACAAATAGTCATTGAAAGTTCCAACTGTACTTTAAAAGAAATGCTTAGTAAACAGGATTATCAAAAAACACAAAGATAGATTACAAAATGCTTTATTAGCTTAAAATTTCTTAAATGCTAATAAACAAAAAAACAATGGCCACAGGAGACACCAGATTATATAAAAAAACTGAATTATATCAGCCTGTTTATTTCAAAGATATATTAACTTCAAAATAGAGAGCATGAAATGTGTTACTCTGGGGAAGGAACTTTGCATATGTTCATACAGGAAAAGAAAAATTATGGATTTCATCCAAACTGATAAAATAATCAGATTTGATAGAGGAAGACACCATGAAGATCTTGACTACAGATAGGAAAAAGAAAATCAAAAAGACCAAACAGAATCTGTAACATGATTTCCTGATCCCTCTACATGGATCAGCCTTGACACTGGCAAGACAAAAAAATGTCTCTAACAAGAACTTCACCTAGTCATAGCCAACGGATCTTACTGACTACAGAGTCTTGAAGATCTATCATTCTATCCTTTCATATAGCATGAATGAAGATTTATATTGCAGTTTCGATATATGATCTAACTACCTCATAAAGAAAGACAGTTGTCTTTCACCTGCTCAAACAAGAAATAAAAAATCATCTTTAACTGATCTGTGCATGTTGGACATTCCATATATTATATTAATATAGAAATATATATTACCTCTAAAAGTTTTATGTTCACAGAAAAAAACAACCCAGAACACAGTCCTGACAAGATTCACTCTCAAGGATGCTGAGATGCTGAGACTTGCTATTCTACCTCCCTGCCTGATCCAACCTCAACTACATCGAAGCTGGTTTCCTCTGAAGACTTGCTTCTGGGAGAACTTCAGAACAGCTATCTCACTTGGTCCAGCCTTTCAGACGATTCCAATTGGGAATTCATTTAAGCCTGCACTTTCTCAGCATACAGAGACTGGACAACAACTGCTACAGCTAGCTTCTTTAAGACTAACCACTTTTTTAAATTGTCCCCCCCCCCAGAACAAATTTTATATCTAAAATCAACTGGAAACAATTATAAGCAAACTTCACCCCATTCCCAAAAGTGGTAAAGTAACTTTCATCATTCAATAGCTGTCAGATGTTTGTTGTCTTTTAAAGGGGGATGGTTACAAATAATTATGTTCTTGGACAGGGAGGAAACAAAATAGGAAGGTTAGATTCAGGGATTTCTTTTTCCTTTCGTTTTCACTTTCTTTCTTTCTTGGGTAAGGCAAAGGGGGTTGAAAAAAGGGGGGATAGAGAAGTATTATAAGAAGTTCAATATAGCCGGGCAGTGGTGGCATATGCCTTTAATCTCAGCACTTGGGAGGCAGAGCCAGGTGGATTTCTGCGTTCTAGGACAGCCTGGTCTACAGAGTGAGTTCCAGGACAGCCAGGGCTATACAGAAAAACCCTGTCTTAAAAAGACAAGAAGAAGGAGAAGGAGGAGGAGGAGGAGGGGGGGTGGTGGTGGTGGTTGCGGTGGGGGTAGTAGTAATAGTAGTTATTGTTGTTAGATATATAAGGGTAGATTATTGAATCTACTCTTATGCCAAACAACATTTATAGTCATAATCTGACATTGGTACAGGATTGTGTATATTGATACAAAAATAAGTTTATTTTTGATACATTGGCATGGGTTATTTTATTCTGATATACATTTAAGGATACGTTGATACCCACAATGTATATATGTTCTTAATGTTTATTTGAGGTATTGTACTTATATAATTCTTAAAGATGCAGTGCAAAAGTTCTAGTCCTTTTGAAAGGACTGCTATTACAAACTGTTAGGGATGATTAAAAACTGCAAGTTACAAACTTTTAGGGATGGTTATGATAGTCAGACTCGTGGTCATATTAAATAATAGTCTAGTTAATACAATAAGGTGTTTTCAAGGTATTTTCAGATAGTAAATAGCTAAGAATAAACAATGTTAGACAATTCAGATATACTATAAGTGGATAGATGGTCTTCAAAAACCTCAGAGATCCACAGCATATGCCATATAAAATTATTGCATTATTAAAAGATCTCTTGACTATAAGACAAGTCAGCTCCTGAAAGTCCACCATTTGACGTCACGTATGATGATGAGCGTCCATAAGCTCCATGTGGAGGTGACTCAATTGTGTCAAGCTACCCACTGGGCAAAGAAAACGCCCACACTTCAACTATAGGCAAATGCTATCCAGAAAGGACAGCCAACCAAAGGGACACAGAAAAGCCAACTGTCAAGCTCTGACAAGACCGAGTAAGCCAAGTCCTTCATAATTCCTGCTTCACATAAGTCTGTTAGATTCTCTGGGCTAAAGGCTGAAGATGGATGCTCCAAAGTTATAGGAACATTACTGGGGAGTGTCCAGGCATCCAACTGTCTCTGTCATATCTATAATTTTGGGGAAGCTATGTCCTTGCCCTTCCTGTATACTCAGTTAAATTTTTATTCCTTCTCAGGTCTCTGATGGGGTGAAAACTACAGCGTCTCACTTAAGCTTGAGATATTTAGGATTTAAGAAGATGTTGTAGGTCTAAAAGGATGGTTTTGGTTGGTAATGCAAATTAGGATAAAATTTGAGTTAGGCACAAAACTCTTAATACACCAAGATAGGACAGATAAATCCTAGGATGAAAAAAAATTTTTTTTCTCTTAATTGCCAAATACTGTGGACTGAACATTATGGAAGCAAATCCTCCAAACAGTTTCCAAAATTGTCTCATAATTGTTATATAATTGTATTCAGTTTATATTTTAAAGGAAAAGATCCTCTTATTGGACTAAAAGGGGGAATTGTAGAGAGAATATCTTGTGTATTTTATGGATGTATCACCTGTCAATTAAAAAGCTTACGGTCACCAGGGCGGTGGTGGCACACGCCTGTAATCCCAGCACTCTGGGAGACAGAGGCAGGCAGATTTCTGAGTTCGAGGCCAGCCTGGTCTACAGAATGAGTTCCAGGACAGCCAGGGCTACACAGAGAAACCCTGTCTCTGGGGGAAAAAAAAAGCTTACAGTCTATGGCTTAGGTAGAAAATAGGAAGTTGGACACCGAGGAGGCAGAAGGAATTCTGGGATAGAGACAGATGATAAGATTGGCCTGGAAAGATGTGAGGAGATGGCTGCATGGTACCTGAGCACAGGTAACCAGCCAGGTGGCAGAATGTATGTTAAAAAATTGAATTATCTAAATTATGATCTAGTCAGAGTTGACCCTAGCTATATGGCCAAGGTATTTTGAGTCTGAGTCTTATTTCTGGGAGCATAGGGGCTGGGAAGAAGAACCCAGATAAAACATCTACACTCTTTCCCAAAGAAAGAGTGACCCTTAACAGAGGCCTGAATGAAGGGAAACAAAGGGGGGAGGAAGAGAGAGTGTGTTGGGTGGAGAGGCATATAAGTGGAGGGAGGGGGAAGGAAGAGGGGGATGGTTTGGGGTTCTTAGAGGAGCGGGATGTCAAGAAAGGTTTTACCATTGGCAATGTAAATGAAGACGATATTCAATTAAAAAATAGATGAAAAAATGAAAGAGTGACCCTTGTCATTAAGTCATATATTGTAGTGAGCCACCCGTTGTTCTTCTCTGTTACAAGATGGCGCTGGCCACATGATGCTCCCTGGTAGTAAATCACTGGAACACATGCGCAGTGTGCTGCATTCCTTAACTCACTTACATGCTAATGAAGAACTCACTGAGATCACCTATGAGAATAGCTAGGGTACTTAAGGTGAGGCTGGGAGAGAGCCTGGGGCTGCCAATAGAAGTATTAAGTTCAAGTCAAGGTTTCCCGAATAAAACCATTATAAGGAAGAAACTCCTTGTGTCTCGTAATCTTTGCTGGCAAAGGTGGACGTGACATAATTGTTGGCCCGAACTGTTTGGAGTCTTCAGAACCTTTAATGGTCGGGGTTTAGCGCGCTGGTGAGTACCCAGGAGTTGGGGGTTAATTAAATTAAAAGTTCCCGGAATAAGGGAGGTACAGTCTCGGTATTAAGAGGCTAAGAAGTTCCCGGTATTTGGGACGAGTTAAAAAAATTCCTGGAATAAGGGAGGTACAGTCTCAGTATTAAGAGGCTAAGAAGTTCCTGGTGTTTGGGACGAGTTAAAAATTCCCAGATTAAGGGAGGTACAGCTCTTGGTATTAAGAGCTATGAAGTTCCCGGTATTTGGGACAAGTCTTATATTATAAAATAAAAAATTAATCGGTAATACAGGCCACGGGTCTCCCGTCTGTAGGATAAATGGATGGACAGAGGGAGGAGAAGGTGGCTAGTTAGCTCTGCTCTGCAAATTCAACAGAGTGGGAAGAGTTAGTGCACAGTGGAACAAAAGAAAAGAGGATTTGCATAGTAATCAGCTAAAAGTGAACTCTCCGGGGTTAAGAACCGTGGGAATTTTAAGTAAGAAGTTCTCATGCCTGTTTTTAAAGCAACAGGCACCTTATTACTCTGCCTGGTTAATTAAGCACGTTTGGAAAAGAAAGACAGGAGAGGGTCACTATATCCTAGCCTCAGGGGCTTGAGGCAAACAGAATCTAAAGATTTCCCACAGTGAAAAAGAAATTCAGGCTATCATAAGCAAGTTAGAAGAGGCGGTACTAAAGAGAAAAAAGAAATTCAAAGACAAAGGGCACATTCCCACCAAGCGGCAGAGTGCCATTCTTCTACACCAGCCCCGCCTCTTTACCAAGAAGGCACTCCCTCTGAGTACCCTTCCCCCCTTTTCCCCCTACCCCCCCCCCCCGCACTTCGGGGGCGTTACTTTTGCCCAGAAGTTTGGGGGCTGGGGCGAAACCTCTTGCCAGACGAAACCATTTCAGAGCTCCCGCAGGTAGGAAGGGCTTGCTATCTCTTAAAGGAGCTATGAGATTTAAAAGGAAAATTTAAAAAGTACTTTGAATCTTCCACGGAAGGCTGGATCACACCTGAGGAATTTATGCAGCCTACCCGAGCTAAATTCTCTGGAGAAAAATTTATTCTTTACAAGTCAGAGGCAGTTAAAACGACTGGACAAAGAAATTCCTGGGCTTTCCTCCCCCTCCTACCTCTCTACTTGGTAATGGCCAAGATACCGTGTCTCACATTTTTTAAACCTTTTTCTCTTTTTATAAACTTAATATGGGTTAAAAAAGCAAGACACTATACAATAACTATCAAGGGTTGCCTCTATTTCTTTCCTTCCTTCTCTGGCAGAACTCCCAGAAGAAAAAAGAAGATAAGAAGCTCACTCTTAAACAAGAGAAAAAGCAGGTTTCTGAAAAGCAGTTTTTCCATGTACAGGACATAGTATCAAATAGTGTAATAATAATGATACTACTACTACTAATAATAATAGTGATAATAATAATAATAATAATAATAATAACGGTTAAAAGATAAGTTCAAAACTCTCCAAGAAACAGAAGAAAATGGGAGACGTCCTATTTTCTCTCTGAATCCTTATGGAGATATTCTTAGTTCTGGTTAAGGTATTTGAGATCTTTTTGAGACATCAAGTTCCATTTCTGGCTGTTGCCTATCTTTGGTGCACCAAACTTGTCTATATTTCTACCATGGTGATGGATGGGTTCAAGGTGTTTTATTCCCCTAAAATTACAGCTAGAAAAATATATATGTACTTGGTTTAAATTAATGAGATTTGTGTAATTGCTTCATCTTTATTTCTAATTGGCCTTAAAGGTATAAATGTTTTACATGCCTTGACTACAGGGTATTGACTCATAAGTTATGGACATGATTTAAAAAATATAAAGAGGGTAATAAAAGTTAAGTTTAAAACTAACAATTTAGGGTTAAAGCTATCTTAAGCAACACGTCAATTCATGTTGTCTATTGTTTGAGTGGCTGTTGATTGTTGTGTTTATGTTATGTGTTAAAAGGAGAAAATAAAATTGTAAAAAAGGCGTGATCTACTGGCAGTCCTGCCAGTCTGCAATTTACATAGAAGAAGATGATTAAAGGTGCTTCACATTCTTAACTATGAGTTAAACATAGCTGGAAAAAGAAAAAAAAAAGCTACTTTTAAGAGACCAACAGCCTCAAACTTAATGGTTAATTCTCCTGGAAAAAATTTCTACCATGGTGATGGTTGGGTTCAAGGTGTTTTATTCCCCTAAAATTACAGCTAGAAAAATATATATGTACTTGGTTTAAATTAATGAGATTTGTGTAATTGCTTCATCTTTATTTCTAATTGGCCTTAAAGGTATAAATGTTTTACATGCCTTGACTATAGGGTATTGACTCATAAGTTATGGACATGATTTAAAAAATATAAAGAGGGTAATAAAAGGTAAGTTTAAAACTAACAATTTAGGGTTAAAGCTATCTTAAGCAACACGTGGCATGACAGAAGCCAAGAAATACAAGTCTCTAAGGTATTCCTAAATTGACATAATGTTTTATGTGATTCTTATCCTAGAACTCAGACTTATAAAAAATAAGACTTAAAGTAATGTCTCTTCAATAAGTTACATTGTCATACAATCAAACATACAAGCTGATAGACAAACTTTGCAATATGAAAATAATGTGTTTGCTATTATTTTAAGGAGAAAAGATTGTTTAGAACTGGGTTTTGCTTTCAAAAAATTGCAGTTATGCTTTGATATTACAGGTTCCTTTTGTTATTTGACCTTCATACAGTGGGGTCTGGTTACAGGCTACTCCTTGCAAGATTCATGGCTATAGGTCTGGCCTTATCTTACAGACTTCACCTAGAGAGTTATGGCTAAAAGAACATTTTTAACAGACTCATACAGATGTGGTTCAAAACAAAGTTTTAAACTTAGATCCATAAAACTTTAATAAGGCTATATAGAAATTATAAAGGCATTAAAATTTGCCCTTAGATTCACCCCAAATATTTACACAAGAGGCTAGAATAGCCCTCAAAAGAATAGAACAAGGATTACAAGACGCAGTATTGTTTCACTACAAAGAAAGAGAGAAAATTGCTTTATACATTTTGTATACCTTTTTGCAACCTACAGGCCTGCTTTGGCAGGAAGGTCCCCTGTTGTGGGTGCATCCTAGAGCCTCACCAACAAAATCTATTGATCGTTATCCTACTGCAATTGCTAATTTGGCCCTTCTAGGGATACAATAACGTCTACAATTTTTTGGGAAAAATCCTACATCACTGATCGTTCCCTACACTGCCTCTCAGATGCAGGTTTTGTGTGGGACGATTGATGACCAGGGCCATACCGCCGCTGACCGACACTGTTCAGAACCTGATAGGCCAAAAGAAATGGCCAAATGGAAAGATGTGTTGTCTGGTCAATGGAAAGGCCCGGATCCTATTTTAATAAGATCCAGGGGAGCTGTTTGTGTTTTCCCACAGGGGGAAGATAACCCATTCTGGCTGCTGGCACGACTGACATGGAGAATTCTGACACCTGAAGATGACACCTGGACGGATCCCACAGAAACTACTCCTGGCCCTTGTGCTGCCTCTTTGGATTTGGGTTCCTAGTATATTGGGAGAATACAGATGGGCTATCTTGTTGGCCTTCTCAAAGCCAATACCTGTCCGTCATGATGCGGTTGTTTTCCCAAAGTTTTTTACAACTAACAAAACCTTAGAATTGCCATACTTGCCGTATGATCCCACCTGAGCACCTTTAGGGGAGAGTCGCTCTCTACTAGAGTGAGGTTCTCTCTGTTTTGAATTTGATGGGGTAGGAGAATGCATCAAGCTCACAGGCTGGGCCTTGGGAATGTTTGACAAGCAGAAGGGAGGCTGGCTGAAGCAGACCCGGGATACCTCTAACCCAGATAAAACAGTTACAAAACGGGTCTTCTGGCAAGAGGCAATCTGGATTAATGGCACATTTCTATCGCCCAATTTTCTAAACAAGGAGCGTCCTCGTCAACCCAGGATAGCTCCCCATTGTAGTTGGGAGGATGAAGGGATAATTCCACCCTGGTCTGATTGTCAATCCTCTATTACTCGTTGGGCAGACCAAGCTAAAACCTTTTCCTTTTCCCCCAATATGATGGTAGGCCAAGAGGAAGAATTCGCTATGAAACAGGGACTCTTTATACAGGACATTAGAATGCACCCGTTCCGTAAGTGGGTACTTTGTGGAGTTATTGGCAGCTGTTCAGATCTTAATTCCTTGGCTTTTATCCGAGGAGAAGCTGCTGGAAAGGCCTCTTTTACTGGTGCTTCAAAATTTTTTCAGTTCCGAGGATTAAGTGCTGCTATGCCGGGAAAGGATAGAATTACACAAATATATACTAATTCTACCATAGAAACCACTAGATTCAATAAAACCTTAGTGAATCAAATTGACTACCCACCTATCCCGGTATGCGTCTATCCCCCTTTCTTGTTTATTCTCTCAAATAAATCATTTGAGAAGTGTTCCAATGACACCTGTTGGATGTCCCAGTGTTGGGATTCAGAGTGGGCTACCCGTGCCATGGTAGCCAGGGTTCCGCGGTGGATTCCTGTCCCCGTGGAAGTCCCTTCTACCCTATCCCTGCTCAGACAGAAAAGAGATTTCGGTATCACTGCAGCTATTGTTGTGGCCATCTCCATTAGTGCAGTTGATGCTACAACTGCTGGGATTGCTATGGTAACCAAAGTTCAAACAGACAGAGCCCTGAACCAATTGTCGGCCAAAGTGGCGGATGCTGTCAATGTCCATACTTCTGCTAGTGCAGCTAAAGGGCGGGTTAATGATAAGTAACCAACGCCTCGATCTGGTGGAAGAAAGACTAAATATTCTTTTTCAACGTGCTCAATTGGGATGTGAAAGAAAACTGGATGCGCTCTGCATTACCAGTGTACAGTATGAAAATTTTACCCACGCGGCGAATTTGTCTAGGCAATTGTCATTATATCTTGCAGGAAATTGGTCTCAAGGCTTCGATGAAACACTCGAATCCTTGCGGGCAGCAGTGTTGGCTATCAATTCGACTCGAGTGGACCTGTCGCTGACAGAGGGACTCTCTTCCTGGACCACTTCAGCTTTTTCTTACTTTATGGAGTGGGTGGGGGTGAGTCTATTTGGTGCAGTCTTAAGCTGTGGATTCGTGTTCACGCTTTGGATGGTCTACAAACTCAGATCTCAACATAAACGTGACAAAGTTATGATTGCTCAAGCACTTGCGGCTATTAATCAAGGTGCCTCCCCAGAGATCTGGGTATCCATGTTATAATAAACTTACAAGCACTAGACTGCTCGGCTCTTGCACCCCTAAGGACGGCATAGAATTTGCCCTTTTCTGGTGTGTCTGAAGACAGTTACAATATACTTATCTATAATTTAATCTTTAAAAGGGTGCCTGGACAGGACCCTTTGGGACAAGACACATAAAGTGTGTATCCCAAAGAGGGTATATAGAAACATCTAGACATACAAGCACGTTTATTATTCATATCATCAAAAAGATAATGGCTTAAAAAACAATTTTACATTCTTGTATACATCAAATTATAAAGATTTGTTCTTGATGTACCGCATTATGATGTTGATTCTAAAGGACTTAATTGGCTTTTGCAGATGGTTGATACTCATATTTCTAATTTAAAAAATCAATATATGTGCATATAACTATGATTCATCTTGGCACATCATTTTCATAAATGGCTTTTCTGAAGGAAGAGCTAGATATCTTGTTTATAATCAACAGGTGGCTATAAAAACACATGGGCTCAGCTCAGTTAGCAGAGCTGACAATGATCAACTTATGGATTATGCTTTTAATCCTTTTACAATTTGCCAAAGGGCTCATGCCCTGAGTAATCTGTCATCTAGCGTTGCTCATGCAATTGATGTGCAAGTGAACCTTTATGGTCAACAGAAAGGAGGCTTAATGGTTATAAACCAAAGAATTGATTTAGTACAAGAAAAAATTAAGACCTTGTGGCAGCTAGCCCAAGTGGGATGTCAGTGGAAGTATTCTAATTTATGCACTACCAACATTCATTATGAAAATTTTACAAGAGCTACTAATTTGTCTAAACAAATGTCTAAGTATCTTTTAGGAAATTGGACTGGTGAATTTGACACCTTGATGGACCAACTCCATATGGCTATCGTGACCGTGAATTCCACTCCAGTGGATGTGTCTTTGGCTGAAGGACTGTCATCATGGATCAGTCCAGCGGTGTATCATCTGAAAGAGTGGGCGGGACTTAGAGTCCTTGCTGTTGTCATGATTTTAATAGCATTTGCTTGCCTGTGGTGTATCTGTAGGATAGTTTTGTCCAACAGAGACAGTCCGCAATGATAGTACAGGCACTCACAGCTATTAAAGCTGGACAGTTCCCCCAGGCCTGGCTGACAGCCTTAAATACTCTCACCTGATAGCGTGTTTAATAATAAAAAAGGGGGAACAAACAGGAGCGCAGAATACATGGCCATGGTATGATTAGATCTTGTCAATTTGTAAAAATGCTTTTACCTCAAGAATTTTTTCTTTTATAATATATCTGCTGTTAGAAACGTTAACAGAAGGGCAATCAGACTTCTTCAAACCACCCTTTTTCTTCCTTATTAGTACCGATGTGTCTAGTGATCACCTAGATTGTAACAGTACCCACACACAATGCTATCTATCAGAATGTTGGAACGGCGGCAACGATAGTGCCTTGGTAGTTCATCTACCCATGTTTGTGCCCATTCCAGTTATAGAAGACCCAGACACTTTTCCTGTAGGACAATTGTTCCATGTTAAGAGAGATTTTGGTATTACTGCTGCCATTATTACAGCCATTACTATATCTGCAGCAGCCGCTGCAGTTGCCATGGCGTCTCAAGTGCAGACTGCAGAGGTAGTGAATAGTATAGTTGAGCAGTCTGCACGAGCCTTACAGACCCAAAATCAATATAATTCCCATTTAGAAGCTGGAATACTTTTGAATCAGAGAGTAGATATTCTACAAGAAGAAATTGATGCACTTGTAACAATGGTGCAGGTATCTTGCGTTAAACATACCCCAGGATTATATATTACTCCCCTTCAGGTAAATATGACAGCTCTAAAAGAAAGTCAGTGCAATGTCAGTGAATTCCTTAGAGGAAATTGGTCTCTTGAGGGAGAATCATTAACCAAACAGCTTGTATTTCAGATAGCTTCACTTAATGCCACAAGACTGAAGCCAATCACCGTGGAGGACCTGACCTCGTGGATCTCCAGTGCCTTTTCTTGGATCAAAGAGTGGGCTGGGTTGTTAGCTATAGCCGCCCTTATGTGCCTAGCAGCCTTCATCTGCCTTTGGTGCTTCTGCTGTATTAGACAAGATCATGCAGCTCATAGAGCCATAGTTTATCAGGCTCTTGCAGCTTTGGACGCTCAGGAAGACGTCTCTGTGTGGCTGGCCTCTCTAAAATCTTAGAAGCCTTCGCTCCAGGGTACACTGAGCATATAGTACTGTACATACTATACTGTCTGGAATCCAATGACATCCAAGGACGGGCAACTTCTCGGCACTTAGATCAACCTAAGACATGGGGCCCGGTGGGCGATAGGGTAACCCTTTGACGGGTCAGACTAAGTGTGGCAGAGATGACCCAAGTCAGGGGTCATTGGTCATCAGGATGCCAATGACCTGATTAGCCCTGACATGGGACGGCTTCTATTAAAACAAAAAAGGGTGATATGTAGTGAGCCACCCTTTGTTCTTCTATGTTACAAGATGGCGCTGGCCACATGATGCTCCCTGGTAGTAAATCAGTGGAACACATGCGCAGTGTGCTGCATTCCTTATCTCACTTACATGCTAATGATGAACTCACTGAGTTCACCTATGAGAATACGGGTGGTTATCTCCCTGGGCAAATGAGGCTAGCTAGGGTACTTAAGGTGAGGCTGGGAGAGAGCCCGGCGCCGCCAATAGAAGTATTAAGTTCAAGTCAAGGTTTCCCGAATAAAACCATTATAAGGAAGAAACTCCTTGTGTCTCGTAATCTTTGCTGGCAAAGGTGGACGTGACAATATATGCCGTACTCTCGTACCTCAGTTATGCAAATTAGGATGCATGTTTACCAAACCTGCTTCCTACATGAATTCCCCTTCCCTCAGAAGCCTTTGAAAGAATAACCTTTGCTTAATCTGGCACAGTGCAACTCTCTTTCAAAATCCTGCCTCAGCTACACAAACAACCACACACCAGAGTAATAGTCCTATACATTGCAGAGAGAAGCTCTGTGTACTGTATGGACGCATCACCTGTCAATAAAAAAAAAAAAAAAAAAAAGCTGTCTGGCCAATGAGCTGAGGCAGAAAATAGGTGGGAGTTCCAGTAGGGAGACAGAACTCTGATATAGAATCTGGCAGGGAAGATATATGACCCAGACTCTGAGGAGACAGACACACAACACTGAGAAGAGGTAATCAGCCATGAGGCACTCATAGAATAGAATAAATGGGTTAATTAAGTGTACTGGCTGGAGCTAAGAAATTATCAGTGATTAAGAAGAGACCAACATCACTGAAGTGAAATCTTTTCTGAGAGCACAGAGAGTGTGTTCCAGAGATAGCCACAGTTGTATTTTGTGCTGTGGCTGGACTTGGTACTGTGTAAGAGTCACTCAGGTGGTACTGGTTTTGAAGGCATGAAGGGGTGATGAAGAGCAGCTGAGGCTTGGCACTGTGAGAGGCCGCAGAAGGCCATTGGTGAAGGTGCAACCTCAGTTGCAATTGATGGCCCAGAACTGAAAGGGGTCATGCATAGGAGTTGAGGCTTGGCACCATGAAGAGAGCCTAGGAGAGGCTATTGGTGAAGCCTAGTTATAGCAGAAGACAGAGTTACATTGGAGTTGCTAGTGCCATGTGATGACCAAGAACAGCAGCAGCAGTGGAGTACAGATAGCTGGAGCCTAGAAGACAAGATGTGTGCTACAAAGGGCAGAGCTGGAGAAGTGACCCAAGCCCTTGGAGGAGCCTGGAAGATTGTATTGAACCCTAGAGTTTGAGTTT
This sequence comes from Apodemus sylvaticus, assembly GCF_947179515.1. Classification (NCBI taxonomy): domain Eukaryota; kingdom Metazoa; phylum Chordata; class Mammalia; order Rodentia; family Muridae; genus Apodemus; species Apodemus sylvaticus. The sequence continues at coordinate 47,575 of NW_026263226.1, forward strand.
TGCTTTTGATTGTGACTGTGCCCTGATATTTTCCCTCTTGAAGGAAGAAAGTATTTTAGTGGAGCCTACAGTTAAGAGACTTTGAATTTTTAAAAGACTTTGGATTTTAAAAGATATTGGACAATTTAAAGGAATTGAACTTTTAATATGTAAAGACCGTGGGACTTTTAAAGTTTTTTAGATCTTGGGGATGAATAAGAAAATAAGAGTTGAGGCTCAATAATGATGTGTTTGTGTGTCTAGTTGACAAGGGGTCAATTGTACTGGCTGGTTTTTTTGTGTCAACTTGACATAGGCTGGAGTTACCACAGAGAAAGGAGCTTCAGTTGGGGAAGTGCCTCCATGAGATCCAGCTGTGGGGCAGTAAAGAACATCCCTCCATGGCCTCTGCATCAGCTCCTTCTTCCTGACCTGCTTGAGTTCCAGTCCTGACTTCCTTTAGTGATGAACAGCTGTGTGGAAATGTAAGCTGAATAAACCCTTTCCTCCCCAACTTGCTTCTTGGTGATGATTTTGTGCAGGAATAGAAACCCTGATTAAGACATTAAGTTACGAGCTAAACCACATGGTGGCTCACAACGATCTATAATGAGATCTGACTCCCTCTTCTAGAGTGTCTGAAGATAGCTACAGTGTACTTACATATAATAAATAAATAAATATTTTAAAAAAAGAAAGAAGCTTTGAGCTAAGACAGTATTCATGAAGAACACTGAAATGAGCTTGAGACAAACACTGAGCAGTGACTTCTGGGAGTGGCCAGAACGCCTGAGCAATTCCTTCATCTTTGGTGGACACTGGGCTTAAGCCCTGCCCTGCTGGGCGGTGGTGACACACACCTGTGATCCCAGCACTTGGGAGGCAGAGGCAGGCGATTTCTGAGTTCAAGGACAGCCTGGTCTACAGTGTGAGTTCCAGGACAGTCAGTGCTACACAGAGAAACCCTGTCTCGAAAAAAACAAAAAACAAAAAATAAAAACAAAAAACAAAAAAACAAAAACAAAAAACAAAGAAAGCCTTGCCCTTAGCAAATGGTTTGGTCAATGAGCAAACATAGCAAAGTCTGGGAAACTCACAGACAAGGCTTCCAGAAGTCACACAGCTTCATCATGAAGCCAAGCACACGGGCTGGTGAGATGGCTCAGCTGTTAAGAGTACCGACTGCTCTTCCGAAGGTCCTGAGTTGAAATCCCAGCAACCACATGATGGCTCACAACCATCTGTAATGAGATCTGACACCCTGTCTAAAGACAGCTACAGTGTAATTACATATAATAAAAAATAAATCTTAAAAAAATAAAAAAAAAGCCAGGCAATGGTGGTGCACGCCTTTAATCCCAGCACTTCGGAGGCAGAGGCAGGTGGATTTCTGAGTTGGAGGCCAGCCTGGTCTACAGACTGAGTTCCAGGATAGCAGAAGCTACACAGACAAACCCTTTCTTGAAAAAATAAATAAATAAATAAAATTTAAAAAATAAATAAAGGAAGGAAGACAAGCACTAGGTAGGAAATCCAATGATCCTGAGATAACTTTGGTAAAGCACGTGGAAAATCCCTAAGAAAGAACCCTTTTTCCTAGGCCTGTGGAACCTTCTGCCACAGCCCACTGCCAGCCAACCTTGAGTGCTCTTGGATATCACTCTGCTCTGCTCTCAATGACCTACTCCAACTGCTAGATCACTGTAGAGAAGCCAGCCAGCAAAGAATCCCTAAAACGGAACGGGAGGTCATAAACTATGTTAAGTTGTCACATTTTCAGGATGGCTCTGCTCCATGGTTTGAATAAGAATGATCCTCCACAGAGTCAAGAATGAGATGCTTGGTTCTAAGCTGGTGGCACTATTTTTAGAAGTGAGGAAAACTTCAGGAATTTGCACCCAGTTAGAGGAAATAGATCACTGGGCCATATCCTTGTACATTATATTCTCTAGCCCTTTCTGAATCTTTCTCTCTACTTGCTTTCTACAATCAGAAGTTAAAATTCATAAAGGATGCTAAAATGTCAAGTGTCAATTAGGGAAAATAAACAAACAGGTAGGATTTGCTGAGCTGGAAATATAATGGATTCCCTGCAAGGATTCGACAGTGTTTAGTAAAAGGACACACGTTCCAAAAGACATTCTTCTTACTGAGGAAAGTGGCATCAACCTAGTTAGACTCCAGGAAACAAGGGAGCTGATGTGGAAGACTGCTGGGTAATGAATTTTGGTGAGCATAAAAAGTATGTACTTTTTAAAGAATTTTAATTGGCATCGTTTCCTGTACTAAAGGCCACAATCAGAAAAAAGAAAGGACAAGAAAGAGGAGGAGGGCAGAAATGGGGACAGTGCAGGGTGTAGTCAGTAATAGGGGATGCTTAATGCTCAGAAGACAGTGCAGTGCATGGGTCAGTAATAGGGAAATGCTTAATGCTCGTGAGACGCTTGGATAGAGTCACAACATGCACAAACACACAGAGTAAATGGAACAGAGGCCTCTGAGTATTTGGCATAAGGGAAGAAGTATTCGACATAAGTGAAAGAAGATGGCCAATTGCAAAATTAGGCATTTGCTAGAGAAAGAGAATATCAACTAAGAGACTTGCAAGAGCCAGAAAGCAGAACGAAGATTCGTGGAGCATGAACCTGGACTAGGCTTTTAACAAAGAAATGGCATAGGTGCCTAATGGGAATAAATGCCCAATTCAGTGTGCACAGGGCACCTCCCACCCCAACACCTTGCCTTCTATAAGAGCCCACAATGTATGCACTTGCCAGCCTCTTCACTATGCACTGGATGTGTATGAAGGGCAGGATTAACAGGCACTAAGAACCAACTAAATCATGATTTTATCCAGTTCCTTAAGAGGCAAAGCATTGATGGATGGTCACCAAGATATTTTAAATATGGGAGAAATTAATAATGTGTGGCAATAAGGAAAACTATGATTTATTAAATGTTGCTATATTACTGCTAATAGGAATTAAAGTCTAAATCTCTCTGTAAATTTAGAGAGATCTTACTGATGGTCAGACTATGAATACAAATAAAACAACATATAATAATGTAGGGAATAAATCACTCACCACATAGTCACTCATCATGTTTGTAAGTTGCTTGGTTTTGGTTTTGCCCTTGGAAACACGAAGGGGATATGGAGATACACTTGAGAGGAGAATCGTATAGAGTCATGAGAGTGAGGGAATATTCATGGCTTGGTCCTAGATTCTCACTCAAAACACTGTGTAATTAGCTGAAGAAGAAGAAGAAAAGCATAAGAAAACAGTCCCTGGGGTCTGGAGAGATAGCTCAATAATAAAGAGCACTGCTGCTCTTCCAAAGGACCCGGATTCAATTCCAAGCACCCATAGGTAGCTCACAGCTATCTGTAACTCTGGTTCCTGGGGATCTGGCACGCTTTCATAGACATACATGCAGGCAAAACACCAATGCACATAAAATAAAATAAATTTAAAAAAAAGAAACAAAATAGATCCATCTAAAAAAGAGTGCAACAAGGACACATTGACATTGAATCCATAATATATTCACAGTCATTACTCATGGCTCAGTTAATGAATACATACATCTATAATTAATAAGCAATTAGGTAATGATTAGCATTCACTCTTAAAGATACTAGTTAAACCAGAGTTATATTTTCCCACCATAAACACTAAAATCACCTGTTACACGAAATATTCTATTAATCCACCCTAAGGTCGTCATATAAGTACTTCCTCTACACTACTACTTCTTTTATACAGTTCATTTTCATGGGAAGTATGAAGATTAAAAGATCATTTTTTTGCCCATGCTTATACAGGAAAAAAATTAAGTAATGCACATTTCATATAGGACTTCATTACAGTAATGTTTCCAAATGGGGCATCTCCATGTATCCAAACCTTTGTTTAGTTCCCATAAATAAGATGGGTTTTACCATTAGATTAATTTGACCAAAAGGAACTCAGCAAATATGAAGATAACCTAAAATTGAAAAGAAGTTGCCTGGCATTTACCTACTGGATGCACCTATGTTATAAAGAACCTTAGTGCCAGCTTGATGGAAATAGAGCCGTGAAAAGAATCAGCAGAAACCACTGGATGTGGGGCTGAACACCGGAAGTTATCAGCCGCAATAATCAGTGCAATCTGATTTCCTCATTTTACTACAGGGATAGACGAATTTTGGTTAAAAGAATGCTAGCATTAAGCAAGACACTTCTGTTTTACACCTTCAAGGTCATACTATGTACAGACTGAATTGATAGCAAGCATAGGATGCTCAGGACAAGGTGTTTGGAAAGTGTTTAAAATTTGGGCATCTTGATGTTTAGGAAAGCATTTGCAGATCACACTTGGATGCTGGGTTTCAACACAAAACATAAAAACACACAAACCTGAAGACAGTACATGGTAACAGAAAGTCAGTATTTGAAAATAAACAAACATTGATTTTCCTTAACTGTGCAAAGTAAGTAAAAGTAGTGTGTCCCTGGCACCCCACATATCATGCTAGCCTCAGCAAGCCTCTTAATTCCTTGGGAGCAATTTTTTCATCTTTCTAATGAAGCTGAGGTACATGTGTAAACCACCAAATCCACTACTGCCAACACAGAGGAGCATCAACTGTTCCCACAGGAAAATTCTGTTAATAATGTTGTTCTAAAAAAGTTCACATGAGGCTACAGAGATACTCAGCAGATAGCAGCAAGAGCTGCTCTTCCGGAGGACCAGGGTTCAATTGCCAGAACCCACATCACAGTTCACAACAGCCTATGGCTCCAAATCCAGGGGTTCTGATGTCCAATTCTGACCTCTTCAGGCACCAGGCATGCACATGGTAAACAATGTACAGAGCCATATTGGGGCAGTCTTGCACTTGGTCAGAGTTTGACTATGGTCAAGGTTAACTCCTCCCAGAAATCCAGGATCCTTCTCCACCCAGGGTGGAGTGCTCGAAGTAAAGGTTAAGTTCATTGTTCCTCTAGGTCTAGGAATTCCTGAATTAAACAGGTGACCCACCCAGCTGCCGGAGCAGTCAAGACGAGGACCTCCAAGAGAAGCTAGACAACTTCCACCGGAACTCAGCCTGGAGTCTGGGGGGAAGGGTTTGCCCAAACTGTTAAAAGGTCTGGCGCCATTAAAGTTTCCGGCTTTGATCAGTGAACATTGTCTTAGCCGCACTTCTTTTCGCCCCTCTTCCCTATAACCCCAAAATTCTCTCAACAGGTAACCCGGTTTACATGTGGCTGCTGGCAGCTACATAATTGGCGCCTGAACGTGGGACGACCTGGTACAGGAGAATTTCCTGAGGTAACCCTATCCAGCGAAGCTTCGCAAGAAAGGTGATAAATGGTATCCACATGGTAAGCAACATAGAGGTCAAAACTAGCGCTAGTGAATTCGTGTCTATTGTGAGTGCAGGAAGGATACGGTTTTTCAAGCAAACTGTGCGGGCCCGGCACAGTGGCTGCTTGGGTTGAAAAGATAGGGAAATATGGGGAAGGAATTTGGTAGGCATTTGCCCAAAGCTCGTAAGAGCTGATTTCGGCGAAAAGAAAGGGGTTTTTAAAAAATAGGCATATGTCCACAGCCTCTAAGAGCTGTTTAAAGAGGAAAATGGATGCAATTGCTTAACAAGCACACTTAACCTTCTGTGTATCTTTCCGTGTTTGTCCCGGTGCACCGACTGTCTATGTGTATGTTTATGTCCTCTCTGTGTCTTTGTGTGAATGACTGTTTCATGTTAAAAAGAAAAATTGGTAAAGATTTCATCTGCTGGTAACCTCTTGAGTCAGCCACAGTTTGTGTGGGGATTGATTCAAAGCCACGCCGCAACAGTGCAGCTCACTCAAGAGGCAAGCATGGCTGGGGAAAAAGCCGCTTTTAAAAGCCCAGAAGCCTCAAGATTTGGGAAGACCTTGGTTTGGCTTGTGAAATTCATGTTGTCGCTTTATACTTGTTTCTAATTGGTTTTAATGGTATAAGGCTTTACATTTCTTGACTAAAGAGTTATAAATTAATTGGTTATTATGTAAAAGGTATAGTGTTATTAACAAAAGTTAGGTTAAAGCTGGTAGTTTAGGGTAGTCGCCATTTTTAAACAACACGTGGCATGCTTAAACCTGGTAGTTTAGGGTAGTCGCCATTTTTAAACAACACGTGGCATGACGCAATCCAGGAAATACAGGCCTTTAAGATGCTCCGAAATTGGCATGGTGTTTCATGTGAATCTTGGCCTGGAGATTGGACTTAATGAAGATTAAGATTTAAAATATTGTCTCTTTAATAAGTTACACTGTTATACACTTGAACATAAGAACTGGCAGACAAACCTTGTGCTGTAAATATGTGTATGCCATTGATTTTAAAGAAAATAGATTGTTTAAAATTGGGATTTGCTTCCAAAATTGCAATTGTGCTCTAATATTGCAAGAAAAC
>NW_026263227.1:0-57983 GCF_947179515.1 Apodemus sylvaticus
AGATGCGGGATTTCCTTAAAACGTGATTTTCTGAAAAATTTTGACGAAAGAAAATTCTCCTTTTGGTTCTCTTTAGATGCTACATGTTAAGACGTACACGCCACAACAATTCTTTTCGAGATACAATGTGTAGTTTTGGAGATACAAGCTAATTTTGTACTATGCGTTATTTCTTCTCGTAAAGAGTTTCCAATGCGTACGTATATGTCTTTACTCTGCAAAACTGTATTTCCTTATGAAGTGGTATTCTTACATATCCTTTCGAGAGAAAACTGTCCTGTGCCTTCTCTTTTGAGGCTACACACTTAGACATACACGCAACATTAAAGCTTTTCGTCTTACAACGTGTTGTTTAGGAAAAACAAGATAATTTCGCACGATGCGGGATTTCCTTAAAACGTGATTTTCTGAAAAATTTTGACGAAAGAAAATTCTCCTTTTGGTTCTCTTTAGATGCTACATGTTAAGACGTACACGCCACAACAATTCTTTTCGAGATACAACGTGTAGTTTTGGAGATACAAGCTAATTTTGTACTATGCGTTATTTCTTCTCGTAAAGAGTTTCCAATGCGTACGTATATGTCTTTACTCTGCAAAACTGTATTTCCTTATGAAGTGGTATTCTTACATATCCTTTCGAGAGAAAACTGTCCTGTGCCTTCTCTTTTGAGGCTACACACTTAGACATACACGAAACATGAAAGCTTTTCGACTTACAACGTGTTGTTTAGGAAAAACAAGATAATTTCGCACGATGCGGGATTTCCTTAAAACGTGATTTTCTGAAAAATTTTGACGAAAGAAAATTCTCCTTTTGGTTCTCTTTAGATGCTACATGTTAAGACGTACACGCCACAACAATTCTTTTCGAGATACAACGTGTAGTTTTGGAGATACAAGCTAATTTTGTACTATGCGTTATTTCTTCTCGTAAAGAGTTTCCAATGCGTACGTATATGTCTTTACTCTGCAAAACTGTATTTCCTTATGAAGTGGTATTCTTACATATCCTTTCGAGAGAAAACTGTCCTGTGCCTTCTCTTTTGAGGCTACACACTTAGACATACACGCAACATGAAAGCTTTTCGACTTACAACGTGTTGTTTAGGAAAAACAAGATAATTTCGCACGATGCGGGATTTCCTTAAAACGTGATTTTCTGAAAAATTTTGACGAAAGAAAATTCTCCTTTTGGTTCTCTTTAGATGCTACATGTTAAGACGTACACGCCACAACAATTCTTTTCGAGATACAACGTGTAGTTTTGGAGATACAAGCTAATTTTGTACGATGCGTTATTTCTTCTCGTAAAGAGTTTCCAATGCGTACGTATATGTCTTTACTCTGCAAAACTGTATTTCCTTATGAAGTGGTATTCTTACATATCCTTTCGAGAGAAAACTGTCCTGTGCCTTCTCTTTTGAGGCTACACACTTAGACATACACGCAACATGAAAGCTTTTCGACTTACAACGTGTTGTTTAGGAAAAACAAGATAATTTCGCACGATGCGGGATTTCCTTAAAACGTGATTTTCTGAAAAATTTTGACGAAAGAAAATTCTCCTTTTGGTTCTCTTTAGATTCTACATGTTAAGACGTACACTCCACAACAATTCTTTTCGAGATATAACGTGTAGTTTTGGAGATACAAGCTAATTTTGTACTATGCGTTATTTCTTCTCGTAAAGAGTTTCCAATGCGTACGTATATGTCTTTACTCTGCAAAACTGTATTTCCTTATGAAGTGGTATTTTTATATATCCTTTCGAGAGAAAACTGTCCTGTGCCTTCTCTTTTGAGGCTACACATTTAGACATACACGCAACATGAAAGCTTTTCGACTTACAACGTGTTGTTTAGGAAAAACAAGATAATTTCGCACGATGCGGGATTTCCTTAAAACGTGATTTTCTGAAAAATTTTGACGAATGAAAATTCTCCTTTTGGTTCTCTTTAGATGCTACATGTTAAGACGTACACGCCACAACAATTCTTTTCGAGATACAACGTGTAGTTTTGGAGATACAAGCTAATTTTGTACGATGCGTTATTTCTTCTCGTAAAGAGTTTCCAATGCATACGTATATGTCTTTACTCTGCAAAACTGTATTTCCTTATGAAGTGGTATTCTTACATATCCTTTCTAGAGAAAACTGTCCTGTGCCTTCTCTTTTGAGGCTACACACTTAGACATACACGCAACATGAAAGCTTTTCGACTTACAACGTGTTGTTTAGGAAAAACAAGATAATTTCGCACGATGCGGGATTTCCTTAAAACGTGATTTTCTGAAAAATTTTGACGAAAGAAAATTCTCCTTTTGGTTCTCTTTAGATGCTACATGTTAAGACGTACACGCCACAACAATTCTTTTCGAGATACAACGTGTAGTTTTGGAGATACAAGCTAATTTTGTACGATGCGTTATTTCTTCTCGTAAAGAGTTTCCAATGCGTACGTATATGTCTGTACTCTGCAAAACTGTATTTCCTTATGAAGTGGTATTCTTACATATCCTTTCGAGAGAAAACTGTCCTGTGCCTTCTCTTTTGAGGCTACACACTTAGACATACACGCAACATGAAAGCTTTTCGACTTACAACGTGTTGTTTAGGAAAAACAAGATAATTTCGCACGATGCGGGATTTCCTTAAAACGTGATTTTCTGAAAAATTTTGACGAAAGAAAATTCTCCTTTTGGTTCTCTTTAGATGCTACATGTTAAGACGTACATGCCACAACAATTCTTTTCGAGATACAACATGTAGTTTTGGAGATACAAGCTAATTTTGTACGATGCGTTATTTCTTCTCGTAAAGAGTTTCCAATGCGTACGTATATGTCTTTACTCTGCAAAACTGTATTTCCTTATGAAGTGGTATTTTTACATATCCTTTCGAGAGAAAACTGTCCTGTGCCTTCTCTTTTGAGGCTACACACTTAGACATACACGCAACATGAAAGCTTTTCGACTTACAACGTGTTGTTTAGGAAAAACAAGATAATTTCGCACGATGCGGGATTTCCTTAAAACGTGATTTTCTGAAAAATTTTGACGAAAGAAAATTCTCCTTTTGGTTCTCTTTAGATGCTACATGTTAAGACGTACACGCCACAACAATTCTTTTCGAGATACAACGTGTAGTTTTGGAGATACAAGCTAATTTTGTACGATGCGTTATTTCTTCTCGTAAAGAGTTTCCAATGCGTACGTATATGTCTTTACTCTGCAAAACTGTATTTCCTTATGAAGTGGTATTCTTACATATCCTTTCGAGAGAAAACTGTCCTGTGCCTTCTCTTTTGAGGCTACACACTTAGACATACACGCAACATGAAAGCTTTTCGACTTACAACGTGTTGTTTAGGAAAAACAAGATAATTTCGCACGATGCGGGATTTCCTTAAAACGTGATTTTCTGAAAAATTTTGACGAAAGAAAATTCTCCTTTTGGTTCTCTTTAGATGCTACATGTTAAGACGTACACGCCACAACAATTCTTTTCGAGATACAACGTGTAGTTTTGGAGATACAAGCTAATTTTGTCCGATGCGTTATTTCTTCTCGTAAAGAGTTTCCAATGCGTACGTATATGTCTTTACTCTGCAAAACTGTATTTCCTAATGAAGTGGTATTCTTACATATCCTTTCGAGAGAAAACTGTCCTGTGCCTTCTCTTTTGAGGCTACACACTTAGACATACACGCAACATGAAAGCTTTTCGACTTACAACGTGTTGTTTAGGAAAAACAAGATAATTTCGCACGATGCGGGATTTCCTTAAAACGTGATTTTCTGAAAAATTTTGACGAAAGAAAATTATCCTTTTGGATCTCTTTAGATGCTACATGTTAAGACGTACACGCCACAACAATTCTTTTCGAGATACAATGTGTAGTTTTGGAGATACAAGCTAATTTTGTACTATGCGTTATTTCTTCTCGTAAAGAGTTTCCAATGCGTACGTATATGTCTTTACTCTGCAAAACTGTATTTCCTTATGAAGTGGTATTCTTACATATCCTTTCGAGAGAAAACTGTCTTGTGCCTTCTCTTTTGAGGCTACACACTTAGACATACACGCAACATTAAAGCTTTTCGTCTTACAACGTGTTGTTTAGGAAAAACAAGATAATTTCGCACGATGCGGGATTTCCTTAAAACGTGATTTTCTGAAAAATTTTGACGAAAGAAAATTCTCCTTTTGGTTCTCTTTAGATGCTACATGTTAAGACGTACACGCCACAACAATTCTTTTCGAGATACAACGTGTAGTTTTGGAGATACAAGCTAATTTTGTACTATGCGTTATTTCTTCTCGTAAAGAGTTTCCAATGCGTACGTATATGTCTTTACTCTGCAAAACTGTATTTCCTTATGAAGTGGTATTCTTACATATCCTTTCGAGAGAAAACTGTCCTGTGCCTTCTCTTTTGAGGCTACACACTTAGACATACACGAAACATGAAAGCTTTTCGACTTACAACGTGTTGTTTAGGAAAAACAAGATAATTTCGCACGATGCGGGATTTCCTTAAAACGTGATTTTCTGAAAAATTTTGACGAAAGAAAATTCTCCTTTTGGTTCTCTTTAGATGCTACATGTTAAGACGTACACGCCACAACAATTCTTTTCGAGATACAACGTGTAGTTTTGGAGATACAAGCTAATTTTGTACTATGCGTTATTTCTTCTCGTAAAGAGTTTCCAATGCGTACGTATATGTCTTTACTCTGCAAAACTGTATTTCCTTATGAAGTGGTATTCTTACATATCCTTTCGAGAGAAAACTGTCCTGTGCCTTCTCTTTTGAGGCTACACACTTAGACATACACGCAACATGAAAGCTTTTCGACTTACAACGTGTTGTTTAGGAAAAACAAGATAATTTCGCACGATGCGGGATTTCCTTAAAACGTGATTTTCTGAAAAATTTTGACGAAAGAAAATTCTCCTTTTGGTTCTCTTTAGATGCTACATGTTAAGACGTACACGCCACAACAATTCTTTTCGAGATACAACGTGTAGTTTTGGAGATACAAGCTAATTTTGTACGATGCGTTATTTCTTCTCGTAAAGAGTTTCCAATGCGTACGTATATGTCTTTACTCTGCAAAACTGTATTTCCTTATGAAGTGGTATTCTTACATATCCTTTCGAGAGAAAACTGTCCTGTGCCTTCTCTTTTGAGGCTACACACTTAGACATACACGCAACATGAAAGCTTTTCGTCTTACAACGTGTTGTTTAGGAAAAAACAAGATAATTTCGCACGATGCGGGATTTCCTTAAAACGTGATTTTCTGAAAAATTTTGACGAAAGAAAATTCTCCTTTTGGTTCTCTTTAGATGCTACATGTTAAGACGTACACGCCACAACAATTCTTTTCGAGATACAACGTGTAGTTTTGGAGATACAAGCTAATTTTGTACGATGCGTTATTTCTTCTCGTAAAGAGTTTCCAATGCGTACGTATATGTCTTTACTCTGCAAAACTGTATTTCCTTATGAAGTGGTATTCTTACATATCCTTTCGAGAGAAAACTGTCCTGTGCCTTCTCTTTTGAGGCTACACACTTAGACATACACGCAACATGAAAGCTTTTCGACTTACAACGTGTTGTTTAGGAAAAACAAGATAATTTCGCACGATGCGGGATTTCCTTAAAACGTGATTTTCTGAAGAATTTTGACGAATGAAAATTCTCCTTTTGGTTCTCTTTAGATGCTACATGTTAAGACGTACACGCCACAACAATTCTTTTCGAGATACAACGTGTAGTTTTGGAGATACAAGCTAATTTTGTACTATGCGTTATTTCTTCTCGTAAAGAGTTTCCAATGCGTACGTATATGTCTTTACTCTGCAAAACTGTATTTCCTTATGAAGTGGTATTCTTACATATCCTTTCGAGAGAAAACTGTCCTGTGCCTTCTCTTTTGAGGCTACACACTTAGACATACACGCAACATGAAAGCTTTTCGACTTACAACGTGTTGTTTAGGAAAAACAAGATAATTTCGCACGATGCGGGATTTCCTTAAAACGTGATTTTCTGAAAAATTTTGACGAAAGAAAATTCTCCTTTTGGTTCTCTTTAGATGCTACATGTTAAGACGTACACGCCACAACAATTCTTTTCGAGATACAACGTGTAGTTTTGGAGATACAAGCTAATTTTGTACGATGCGTTATTTCTTCTCGTAAAGAGTTTCCAATGCGTACGTATATGTCTTTACTCTGCAAAACTGTATTTCCTTATGAAGTGGTATTCTTACATATCCTTTCGAGAGAAAACTGTCCTGTGCCTTCTCTTTTGAGGCTACACACTTAGACATACACGCAACATGAAAGCTTTTCGTCTTACAACGTGTTGTTTAGGAAAAACAAGATAATTTCGCACGATGCGGGATTTCCTTAAAACGTGATTTTCTGAAAAATTTTGACGAAAGAAAATTCTCCTTTTGGTTCTCTTTAGATGCTACATGTTAAGACGTACACGCCACAACAATTCTTTTCGAGATACAACGTGTAGTTTTGGAGATACAAGCTAATTTTGTACGATGCGTTATTTCTTCTCGTAAAGAGTTTCCAATGCGTACGTATATGTCTTTACTCTGCAAAACTGTATTTCCTTATGAAGTGGTATTCTTACATATCCTTTCGAGAGAAAACTGTCCTGTGCCTTCTCTTTTGAGGCTACACACTTAGACATACACGCAACATGAAAGCTTTTCGACTTACAACGTGTTGTTTAGGAAAAACAAGATAATTTCGCACGATGCGGGATTTCCTTAAAACGTGATTTTCTGAAAAATTTTGACGAAAGAAAATTCTCCTTTTGGTTCTCTTTAGATGCTACATGTTAAGACGTACACGCCACAACAATTCTTTTCGAGATACAACGTGTAGTTTTGGAGATACAAGCTAATTTTGTACTATGCGTTATTTCTTCTCGTAAAGAGTTTCCAATGCGTACGTATATGTCTTTACTCTGCAAAACTGTATTTCCTTATGAAGTGGTATTCTTACATATCCTTTCGAGAGAAAACTGTCCTGTGCCTTCTCTTTTGAGGCTACACACTTAGACATACACGCAACATGAAAGGTTTTCGACTTACAACGTGTTGTTTAGGAAAAACAAGATAATTTCGCACGATGCGGGATTTCCTTAAAACGTGATTTTCTGAAAAATTTTGACGAAAGAAAATTCTCCTTTTGGTTCTCTTTAGATGCTACATGTTAAGACGTACACGCCACAACAATTCTTTTCGAGATACAACGTGTAGTTTTGGAGATACAAGCTAATTTTGTACTATGCGTTATTTCTTCTCGTAAAGAGTTTCCAATGCGTACGTATATGTCTTTACTCTGCAAAACTGTATTTCCTTATGAAGTGGTATTCTTACATATCCTTTCGAGAGAAAACTGTCCTGTGCCTTCTCTTTTGAGGCTACACACTTAGACATACACGCAACATGAAAGCTTTTCGACTTACAACGTGTTGTTTAGGAAAAACAAGATAATTTCGCACGATGCGGGATTTCCTTAAAACGTGATTTTCTGAAAAATTTTGACAAAAGAAAATTCTCCTTTTGGTTCTCTTTAGATGCTACATGTTAAGACGTACACGCCACAACAATTCTTTTCGAGATACAACGTGTAGTTTTGGAGATACAAGCTAATTTTGTACGATGCGTTATTTCTTCTCGTAAAGAGTTTCCAATGCGTACGTATATGTCTTTACTCTGCAAAACTGTATTTCCTTATGAAGTGGTATTCTTACATATCCTTTCGAGAGAAAACTGTCCTGTGCCTTCTCTTTTGAGGCTACACACTTAGACATACACGCAACATGAAAGCTTTTCGTCTTACAACGTGTTGTTTAGGAAAAACAAGATAATTTCGCACGATGCGGGATTTCCTTAAAACGTGATTTTCTGAAAAATTTTGACGAAAGAAAATTCTCCTTTTGGTTCTCTTTAGATGCTACATGTTAAGACGTACACGCCACAACAATTCTTTTCGAGATACAACGTGTAGTTTTGGAGATACAAGCTAATTTTGTACTATGCGTTATTTCTTCTCGTAAAGAGTTTCCAATGCGTACGTATATGTCTTTACTCTGCAAAACTGTATTTCCTTATGAAGTGGTATTCTTACATATCCTTTCGAGAGAAAACTGTCCTGTGCCTTCTCTTTTGAGGCTACACACTTAGACATACACGCAACATGAAAGCTTTTCGACTTACAACGTGTTGTTTAGGAAAAACAAGATAATTTCGCACGATGCGGGATTTCCTTAAAACGTGATTTTCTGAAGAATTTTGAAGAATGAAAATTCTCCTTTTGGTTCTCTTTAGATGCTACATGTTAAGACGTACACGCCACAACAATTCTTTTCGAGATACAACGTGTAGTTTTGGAGATACAAGCTAATTTTGTACGATGCGTTATTTCTTCTCGTAAAGAGTTTCCAATGCGTACGTATATGTCTTTACTCTGCAAAACTGTATTTCCTTATGAAGTGGTATTCTTACATATCCTTTCGAGAGAAAACTGTCCTGTGCCTTCTCTTTTGAGGCTACACACTTAGACATACACGCAACATGAAAGCTTTTCGACTTACAACGTGTTGTTTAGGAAAAACAAGATAATTTCGCACAATGCGGGATTTCCTTAAAACGTGATTTTCTGAAAAATTTTGACGAAAGAAAATTCTCCTTTTGGTTCTCTTTAGATGCTACATGTTAAGACGTACACGCCACAACAATTCTTTTCGAGATACAACGTGTAGTTTTGGAGATACAAGCTAATTTTGTACGATGCGTTATTTCTTCTCGTAAAGAGTTTCCAATGCGTACATATATGTCTTTACTCTGCAAAACTGTATTTCCTTATGAAGTGGTATTCTTACATATCCTTTCGAGAGAAAACTGTCCTGTGCCTTCTCTTTTGAGGCTACACACTTAGACATACACGCAACATGAAAGCTTTTCGTCTTACAACGTGTTGTTTAGGAAAAACAAGATAATTTCGCACGATGCGGGATTTCCTTAAAACGTGATTTTCTGAAAAATTTTGACGAAAGAAAATTCTCCTTTTGGTTCTCTTTAGATGCTACATGTTAAGACGTACACGCCACAACAATTCTTTTCGAGATACAACGTGTAGTTTTGGAGATACAAGCTAATTTTGTACGATGCGTTATTTCTTCTCGTAAAGAGTTTCCAATGCGTACGTATATGTCTTTACTCTGCAAAACTGTATTTCCTTATGAAGTGGTATTCTTACATATCCTTTCGAGAGAAAACTGTCCTGTGCCTTCTCTTTTGAGGCTACACACTTAGACATACACGCAACATGAAAGCTTTTCGACTTACAACGTGTTGTTTAGGAAAAACAAGATAATTTCGCACGATGCGTGATTTCCTTAAAACGTGATTTTCTGAAAAATTTTGACGAAAGAAAATTCTCCTTTTGGTTCTCTTTAGATGCTACATGTTAAGACGTACACGCCACAACAATTCTTTTCGAGATACAACGTGTAGTTTTGGAGATACAAGCTAATTTTGTACTATGCGTTATTTCTTCTCGTAAAGAGTTTCCAATGCGTACGTATATGTCTTTACTCTGCAAAACTGTATTTCCTTATGAAGTGGTATTCTTACATATCCTTTCGAGAGAAAACTGTCCTGTGCCTTCTCTTTTGAGGCTACACACTTAGACATACACGCAACATGAAAGCTTTTCGACTTACAACGTGTTGTTTAGGAAAAACAAGATAATTTCGCACGATGCGGGATTTCCTTAAAACGTGATTTTCTGAAAAATTTTGACGAAAGAAAATTCTCCTTTTGGTTCTCTTTAGATGCTACATGTTAAGACGTACACGCCACAACAATTCTTTTCGAGATACAACGTGTAGTTTTGGAGATACAAGCTAATTTTGTACGATGCGTTATTTCTTCTCGTAAAGAGTTTCCAATGCGTACGTATATGTCTTTACTCTGCAAAACTGTATTTCCTTATGAAGTGGTATTCTTACATATCCTTTCGAGAGAAAACTGTCCTGTGCCTTCTCTTTTGAGGCTACACACTTAGACATACACGCAACATGAAAGCTTTTCGACTTACAACGTGTTGTTTAGGAAAAACAAGATAATTTCGCACGATGCGGGATTTCCTTAAAACGTGATTTTCTGAAAAATTTTGACGAAAGAAAATTCTCCTTTTGGTTCTCTTTAGATTCTACATGTTAAGACGTACACTCCACAACAATTCTTTTCGAGATATAACGTGTAGTTTTGGAGATACAAGCTAATTTTGTACTATGCGTTATTTCTTCTCGTAAAGAGTTTCCAATGCGTACGTATATGTCTTTACTCTGCAAAACTGTATTTCCTTATGAAGTGGTATTTTTACATATCCTTTCGAGAGAAAACTGTCCTGTGCCTTCTCTTTTGAGGCTACACATTTAGACATACACGCAACATGAAAGCTTTTCGACTTACAACGTGTTGTTTAGGAAAAACAAGATAATTTCGCACGATGCGGGATTTCCTTAAAACGTGATTTTCTGAAAAATTTTGACGAAAGAAAATTCTCCTTTTGGTTCTCTTTAGATGCTACATGTTAAGACGTACACGCCACAACAATTCTTTTCGAGATACAACGTGTAGTTTTGGAGATACAAGCTAATTTTGTACGATGCGTTATTTCTTCTCGTAAAGAGTTTCCAATGCGTACGTATATGTCTTTACTCTGCAAAACTGTATTTCCTTATGAAGTGGTATTCTTACATATCCTTTCGAGAGAAAACTGTCCTGTGCCTTCTCTTTTGAGGCTACACACTTAGACATACACGCAACATGAAAGCTTTTCGACTTACAACGTGTTGTTTAGGAAAAACAAGATAATTTCGCACGATGCGGGATTTCCTTAAAACGTGATTTTCTGAAAAATTTTGACGAAAGAAAATTCTCCTTTTGGTTCTCTTTAGATGCTACATGTTAAGACGTACACGCCACAACAATTCTTTTCGAGATACAACGTGTAGTTTTGGAGATACAAGCTAATTTTGTACGATGCGTTATTTCTTCTCGTAAAGAGTTTCCAATGCGTACGTATATGTCTGTACTCTGCAAAACTGTATTTCCTTATGAAGTGGTATTCTTACATATCCTTTCGAGAGAAAACTGTCCTGTGCCTTCTCTTTTGAGGCTACACACTTAGACATACACGCAACATGAAAGCTTTTCGACTTACAACGTGTTGTTTAGGAAAAACAAGATAATTTCGCACGATGCGGGATTTCCTTAAAACGTGATTTTCTGAAAAATTTTGACGAAAGAAAATTCTCCTTTTGGTTCTCTTTAGATGCTACATGTTAAGACGTACATGCCACAACAATTCTTTTCGAGATACAACATGTAGTTTTGGAGATACAAGCTAATTTTGTACGATGCGTTATTTCTTCTCGTAAAGAGTTTCCAATGCGTATGTATATGTCTTTACTCTGCAAAACTGTATTTCCTTATGAAGTGGTATTTTTACATATCCTTTCGAGAGAAAACTGTCCTGTGCCTTCTCTTTTGAGGCTACACACTTAGACATACACGCAACATGAAAGCTTTTCGACTTACAACGTGTTGTTTAGGAAAAACAAGATAATTTCGCACGATGCGGGATTTCCTTAAAACGTGATTTTCTGAAAAATTTTGACGAAAGAAAATTCTCCTTTTGGTTCTCTTTAGATGCTACATGTTAAGACGTACACGCCACAACAATTCTTTTCGAGATACAACGTGTAGTTTTGGAGATACAAGCTAATTTTGTACGATGCGTTATTTCTTCTCGTAAAGAGTTTCCAATGCGTACGTATATGTCTTTACTCTGCAAAACTGTATTTCCTTATGAAGTGGTATTCTTACATATCCTTTCGAGAGAAAACTGTCCTGTGCCTTCTCTTTTGAGGCTACACACTTAGACATACACGCAACATGAAAGCTTTTCGACTTACAACGTGTTGTTTAGGAAAAACAAGATAATTTCGCACGATGCGGGATTTCCTTAAAACGTGATTTTCTGAAAAATTTTGACGAAAGAAAATTCTCCTTTTGGTTCTCTTTAGATGCTACATGTTAAGACGTACACGCCACAACAATTCTTTTCGAGATACAACGTGTAGTTTTGGAGATACAAGCTAATTTTGTACGATGCGTTATTTCTTCTCGTAAAGAGTTTCCAATGCGTACGTATATGTCTTTACTCTGCAAAACTGTATTTCCTTATGAAGTGGTATTCTTACATATCCTTTCGAGAGAAAACTGTCCTGTGCCTTCTCTTTTGAGGCTACACACTTAGACATACACGCAACATGAAAGCTTTTCGACTTACAACGTGTTGTTTAGGAAAAACAAGATAATTTCGCACGATGCGGGATTTCCTTAAAACGTGATTTTCTGAAAAATTTTGACGAAAGAAAATTCTCCTTTTGGTTCTCTTTAGATGCTACATGTTAAGACGTACACGCCACAACAATTCTTTTCGAGATACAACGTGTAGTTTTGGAGATACAAGCTAATTTTGTACGATGCGTTATTTCTTCTCGTAAAGAGTTTCCAATGCGTACGTATATGTCTGTACTCTGCAAAACTGTATTTCCTTATGAAGTGGTATTCTTACATATCCTTTCGAGAGAAAACTGTCCTGTGCCTTCTCTTTTGAGGCTACACACTTAGACATACACGCAACATGAAAGCTTTTCGACTTACAACGTGTTGTTTAGGAAAAACAAGATAATTTCGCACGATGCGGGATTTCCTTAAAACGTGATTTTCTGAAAAATTTTGACGAAAGAAAATTCTCCTTTTGGTTCTCTTTAGATGCTACATGTTAAGACGTACATGCCACAACAATTCTTTTCGAGATACAACATGTAGTTTTGGAGATACAAGCTAATTTTGTACGATGCGTTATTTCTTCTCGTAAAGAGTTTCCAATGCGTACGTATATGTCTTTACTCTGCAAAACTGTATTTCCTTATGAAGTGGTATTTTTACATATCCTTTCGAGAGAAAACTGTCCTGTGCCTTCTCTTTTGAGGCTACACACTTAGACATACACGCAACATGAAAGCTTTTCGACTTACAACGTGTTGTTTAGGAAAAACAAGATAATTTCGCACGATGCGGGATTTCCTTAAAACGTGATTTTCTGAAAAATTTTGACGAAAGAAAATTCTCCTTTTGGTTCTCTTTAGATGCTACATGTTAAGACGTACACGCCACAACAATTCTTTTCGAGATACAACGTGTAGTTTTGGAGATACAAGCTAATTTTGTACGATGCGTTATTTCTTCTCGTAAAGAGTTTCCAATGCGTACGTATATGTCTTTACTCTGCAAAACTGTATTTCCTTATGAAGTGGTATTCTTACATATCCTTTCGAGAGAAAACTGTCCTGTGCCTTCTCTTTTGAGGCTACACACTTAGACATACACGCAACATGAAAGCTTTTCGACTTACAACGTGTTGTTTAGGAAAAACAAGATAATTTCGCACGATGCGGGATTTCCTTAAAACGTGATTTTCTGAAAAATTTTGACGAAAGAAAATTCTCCTTTTGGTTCTCTTTAGATGCTACATGTTAAGACGTACACGCCACAACAATTCTTTTCGAGATACAACGTGTAGTTTTGGAGATACAAGCTAATTTTGTACGATGCGTTATTTCTTCTCGTAAAGAGTTTCCAATGCGTACGTATATGTCTTTACTCTGCAAAACTGTATTTCCTTATGAAGTGGTATTCTTACATATCCTTTCGAGAGAAAACTGTCCTGTGCCTTCTCTTTTGAGGCTACACACTTAGACATACACGCAACATGAAAGCTTTTCGACTTACAACGTGTTGTTTAGGAAAAACAAGATAATTTCGCACGATGCGGGATTTCCTTAAAACGTGATTTTCTGAAAAATTTTGACGAAAGAAAATTCTCCTTTTGGTTCTCTTTAGATTCTACATGTTAAGACGTACACTCCACAACAATTCTTTTCGAGATATAACGTGTAGTTTTGGAGATACAAGCTAATTTTGTACTATGCGTTATTTCTTCTCGTAAAGAGTTTCCAATGCGTACGTATATGTCTTTACTCTGCAAAACTGTATTTCCTTATGAAGTGGTATTTTTACATATCCTTTCGAGAGAAAACTGTCCTGTGCCTTCTCTTTTGAGGCTACACATTTAGACATACACGCAACATGAAAGCTTTTCGACTTACAACGTGTTGTTTAGGAAAAACAAGATAATTTCGCACGATGCGGGATTTCCTTAAAACGTGATTTTCTGAAAAATTTTGACGAAAGAAAATTCTCCTTTTGGTTCTCTTTAGATGCTACATGTTAAGACGTACACGCCACAACAATTCTTTTCGAGATACAACGTGTAGTTTTGGAGATACAAGCTAATTTTGTACGATGCGTTATTTCTTCTCGTAAAGAGTTTCCAATGCGTACGTATATGTCTTTACTCTGCAAAACTGTATTTCCTTATGAAGTGGTATTCTTACATATCCTTTCGAGAGAAAACTGTCCTGTGCCTTCTCTTTTGAGGCTACACACTTAGACATACACGCAACATGAAAGCTTTTCGACTTACAACGTGTTGTTTAGGAAAAACAAGATAATTTCGCACGATGCGGGATTTCCTTAAAACGTGATTTTCTGAAAAATTTTGACGAAAGAAAATTCTCCTTTTGGTTCTCTTTAGATGCTACATGTTAAGACGTACACGCCACAACAATTCTTTTCGAGATACAACGTGTAGTTTTGGAGATACAAGCTAATTTTGTACGATGCGTTATTTCTTCTCGTAAAGAGTTTCCAATGCGTACGTATATGTCTGTACTCTGCAAAACTGTATTTCCTTATGAAGTGGTATTCTTACATATCCTTTCGAGAGAAAACTGTCCTGTGCCTTCTCTTTTGAGGCTACACACTTAGACATACACGCAACATGAAAGCTTTTCGACTTACAACGTGTTGTTTAGGAAAAACAAGATAATTTCGCACGATGCGGGATTTCCTTAAAACGTGATTTTCTGAAAAATTTTGACGAAAGAAAATTCTCCTTTTGGTTCTCTTTAGATGCTACATGTTAAGACG
Organism: Apodemus sylvaticus; assembly: GCF_947179515.1. Lineage (NCBI taxonomy): Eukaryota > Metazoa > Chordata > Mammalia > Rodentia > Muridae > Apodemus > Apodemus sylvaticus. The sequence goes on from NW_026263227.1 coordinate 15,176, forward strand.
TACATGCCACAACAATTCTTTTCGAGATACAACATGTAGTTTTGGAGATACAAGCTAATTTTGTACGATGCGTTATTTCTTCTCGTAAAGAGTTTCCAATGCGTACGTATATGTCTTTACTCTGCAAAACTGTATTTCCTTATGAAGTGGTATTTTTACATATCCTTTCGAGAGAAAACTGTCCTGTGCCTTCTCTTTTGAGGCTACACACTTAGACATACACGCAACATGAAAGCTTTTCGACTTACAACGTGTTGTTTAGGAAAAACAAGATAATTTCGCACGATGCGGGATTTCCTTAAAACGTGATTTTCTGAAAAATTTTGACGAAAGAAAATTCTCCTTTTGGTTCTCTTTAGATGCTACATGTTAAGACGTACACGCCACAACAATTCTTTTCGAGATACAACGTGTAGTTTTGGAGATACAAGCTAATTTTGTACGATGCGTTATTTCTTCTCGTAAAGAGTTTCCAATGCGTACGTATATGTCTTTACTCTGCAAAACTGTATTTCCTTATGAAGTGGTATTCTTACATATCCTTTCGAGAGAAAACTGTCCTGTGCCTTCTCTTTTGAGGCTACACACTTAGACATACACGCAACATGAAAGCTTTTCGACTTACAACGTGTTGTTTAGGAAAAACAAGATAATTTCGCACGATGCGGGATTTCCTTAAAACGTGATTTTCTGAAAAATTTTGACGAAAGAAAATTCTCCTTTTGGTTCTCTTTAGATGCTACATGTTAAGACGTACACGCCACAACAATTCTTTTCGAGATACAACGTGTAGTTTTGGAGATACAAGCTAATTTTGTACGATGCGTTATTTCTTCTCGTAAAGAGTTTCCAATGCGTACGTATATGTCTTTACTCTGCAAAACTGTATTTCCTTATGAAGTGGTATTCTTACATATCCTTTCGAGAGAAAACTGTCCTGTGCCTTCTCTTTTGAGGCTACACACTTAGACATACACGCAACATGAAAGGTTTTCGACTTACAACGTGTTGTTTAGGAAAAACAAGATAATTTCGCACGATGCGGGATTTCCTTAAAACGTGATTTTCTGAAAAATTTTGACGAAAGAAAATTCTCCTTTTGGTTCTCTTTAGATGCTACATGTTAAGACGTACACGCCACAACAATTCTTTTCGAGATACAACGTGTAGTTTTGGAGATACAAGCTAATTTTGTACTATGCGTTATTTCTTCTCGTAAAGAGTTTCCAATGCGTACGTATATGTCTTTACTCTGCAAAACTGTATTTCCTTATGAAGTGGTATTCTTACATATCCTTTCGAGAGAAAACTGTCCTGTGCCTTCTCTTTTGAGGCTACACACTTAGACATACACGCAACATGAAAGCTTTTCGACTTACAACGTGTTGTTTAGGAAAAACAAGATAATTTCGCACGATGCGGGATTTCCTTAAAACGTGATTTTCTGAAAAATTTTGACGAAAGAAAATTCTCCTTTTGGTTCTCTTTAGATGCTACATGTTAAGACGTACACGCCACAACAATTCTTTTCGAGATACAACGTGTAGTTTTGGAGATACAAGCTAATTTTGTACGATGCGTTATTTCTTCTCGTAAAGAGTTTCCAATGCGTACGTATATGTCTTTACTCTGCAAAACTGTATTTCCTTATGAAGTGGTATTCTTACATATCCTTTCAAGAGAAAACTGTCCTGTGCCTTCTCTTTTGAGGCTACACACTTAGACATACACGCAACATGAAAGCTTTTCGTCTTACAACGTGTTGTTTAGGAAAAACAAGATAATTTCGCACGATGCGGGATTTCCTTAAAACGTGATTTTCTGAAAAATTTTGACGAAAGAAAATTCTCCTTTTGGTTCTCTTTAGATGCTACATGTTAAGACGTACACGCCACAACAATTCTTTTCGAGATACAACGTGTAGTTTTGGAGATACAAGCTAATTTTGTACGATGCGTTATTTCTTCTCGTAAAGAGTTTCCAATGCGTACGTATATGTCTTTACTCTGCAAAACTGTATTTCCTTATGAAGTGGTATTCTTACATATCCTTTCGAGAGAAAACTGTCCTGTGCCTTCTCTTTTGAGGCTACACACTTAGACATACACGCAACATGAAAGCTTTTCGACTTACAACGTGTTGTTTAGGAAAAACAAGATAATTTCGCACGATGCGGGATTTCCTTAAAACGTGATTTTCTGAAGAATTTTGAAGAATGAAAATTCTCCTTTTGGTTCTCTTTAGATGCTACATGTTAAGACGTACACGCCACAACAATTCTTTTCGAGATACAACGTGTAGTTTTGGAGATACAAGCTAATTTTGTACGATGCGTTATTTCTTCTCGTAAAGAGTTTCCAATGCGTACGTATATGTCTTTACTCTGCAAAACTGTATTTCCTTATGAAGTGGTATTCTTACATATCCTTTCGAGAGAAAACTGTCCTGTGCCTTCTCTTTTGAGGCTACACACTTAGACATACACGCAACATGAAAGCTTTTCGACTTACAACGTGTTGTTTAGGAAAAACAAGATAATTTCGCACGATGCGGGATTTCCTTAAAACGTGATTTTCTGAAAAATTTTGACGAAAGAAAATTCTCCTTTTGGTTCTCTTTAGATGCTACATGTTAAGACGTACACGCCACAACAATTCTTTTCGAGATACAACGTGTAGTTTTGGAGATACAAGCTAATTTTGTACGATGCGTTATTTCTTCTCGTAAAGAGTTTCCAATGCGTACGTATATGTCTTTACTCTGCAAAACTGTATTTCCTTATGAAGTGGTATTCTTACATATCCTTTCGAGAGAAAACTGTCCTGTGCCTTCTCTTTTGAGGCTACACACTTAGACATACACGCAACATGAAAGCTTTTCGTCTTACAACGTGTTGTTTAGGAAAAACAAGATAATTTCGCACGATGCGGGATTTCCTTAAAACGTGATTTTCTGAAAAATTTTGACGAAAGAAAATTCTCCTTTTGGTTCTCTTTAGATGCTACATGTTAAGACGTACACGCCACAACAATTCTTTTCGAGATACAACGTGTAGTTTTGGAGATACAAGCTAATTTTGTACGATGCGTTATTTCTTCTCGTAAAGAGTTTCCAATGCGTACGTATATGTCTTTACTCTGCAAAACTGTATTTCCTTATGAAGTGGTATTCTTACATATCCTTTCGAGAGAAAACTGTCCTGTGCCTTCTCTTTTGAGGCTACACACTTAGACATACACGCAACATGAAAGCTTTTCGACTTACAACGTGTTGTTTAGGAAAAACAAGATAATTTCGCACGATGCGTGATTTCCTTAAAACGTGATTTTCTGAAAAATTTTGACGAAAGAAAATTCTCCTTTTGGTTCTCTTTAGATGCTACATGTTAAGACGTACACGCCACAACAATTCTTTTCGAGATACAACGTGTAGTTTTGGAGATACAAGCTAATTTTGTACTATGCGTTATTTCTTCTCGTAAAGAGTTTCCAATGCGTACGTATATGTCTTTACTCTGCAAAACTGTATTTCCTTATGAAGTGGTATTCTTACATATCCTTTCGAGAGAAAACTGTCCTGTGCCTTCTCTTTTGAGGCTACACACTTAGACATACACGCAACATGAAAGCTTTTCGACTTACAACGTGTTGTTTAGGAAAAACAAGATAATTTCGCACGATGCGGGATTTCCTTAAAACGTGATTTTCTGAAAAATTTTGACGAAAGAAAATTCTCCTTTTGGTTCTCTTTAGATGCTACATGTTAAGACGTACACGCCACAACAATTCTTTTCGAGATACAACGTGTAGTTTTGGAGATACAAGCTAATTTTGTACGATGCGTTATTTCTTCTCGTAAAGAGTTTCCAATGCGTACGTATATGTCTTTACTCTGCAAAACTGTATTTCCTTATGAAGTGGTATTCTTACATATCCTTTCGAGAGAAAACTGTCCTGTGCCTTCTCTTTTGAGGCTACACACTTAGACATACACGCAACATGAAAGCTTTTCGACTTACAACGTGTTGTTTAGGAAAAACAAGATAATTTCGCACGATGCGGGATTTCCTTAAAACGTGATTTTCTGAAAAATTTTGACGAAAGAAAATTCTCCTTTTGGTTCTCTTTAGATTCTACATGTTAAGACGTACACTCCACAACAATTCTTTTCGAGATATAACGTGTAGTTTTGGAGATACAAGCTAATTTTGTACTATGCGTTATTTCTTCTCGTAAAGAGTTTCCAATGCGTACGTATATGTCTTTACTCTGCAAAACTGTATTTCCTTATGAAGTGGTATTTTTACATATCCTTTCGAGAGAAAACTGTCCTGTGCCTTCTCTTTTGAGGCTACACATTTAGACATACACGCAACATGAAAGCTTTTCGACTTACAACGTGTTGTTTAGGAAAAACAAGATAATTTCGCACGATGCGGGATTTCCTTAAAACGTGATTTTCTGAAAAATTTTGACGAAAGAAAATTCTCCTTTTGGTTCTCTTTAGATGCTACATGTTAAGACGTACACGCCACAACAATTCTTTTCGAGATACAACGTGTAGTTTTGGAGATACAAGCTAATTTTGTACGATGCGTTATTTCTTCTCGTAAAGAGTTTCCAATGCGTACGTATATGTCTTTACTCTGCAAAACTGTATTTCCTTATGAAGTGGTATTCTTACATATCCTTTCGAGAGAAAACTGTCCTGTGCCTTCTCTTTTGAGGCTACACACTTAGACATACACGCAACATGAAAGCTTTTCGACTTACAACGTGTTGTTTAGGAAAAACAAGATAATTTCGCACGATGCGGGATTTCCTTAAAACGTGATTTTCTGAAAAATTTTGACGAAAGAAAATTCTCCTTTTGGTTCTCTTTAGATGCTACATGTTAAGACGTACACGCCACAACAATTCTTTTCGAGATACAACGTGTAGTTTTGGAGATACAAGCTAATTTTGTACGATGCGTTATTTCTTCTCGTAAAGAGTTTCCAATGCGTACGTATATGTCTGTACTCTGCAAAACTGTATTTCCTTATGAAGTGGTATTCTTACATATCCTTTCGAGAGAAAACTGTCCTGTGCCTTCTCTTTTGAGGCTACACACTTAGACATACACGCAACATGAAAGCTTTTCGACTTACAACGTGTTGTTTAGGAAAAACAAGATAATTTCGCACGATGCGGGATTTCCTTAAAACGTGATTTTCTGAAAAATTTTGACGAAAGAAAATTCTCCTTTTGGTTCTCTTTAGATGCTACATGTTAAGACGTACATGCCACAACAATTCTTTTCGAGATACAACATGTAGTTTTGGAGATACAAGCTAATTTTGTACGATGCGTTATTTCTTCTCGTAAAGAGTTTCCAATGCGTACGTATATGTCTTTACTCTGCAAAACTGTATTTCCTTATGAAGTGGTATTTTTACATATCCTTTCGAGAGAAAACTGTCCTGTGCCTTCTCTTTTGAGGCTACACACTTAGACATACACGCAACATGAAAGCTTTTCGACTTACAACGTGTTGTTTAGGAAAAACAAGATAATTTCGCACGATGCGGGATTTCCTTAAAACGTGATTTTCTGAAAAATTTTGACGAAAGAAAATTCTCCTTTTGGTTCTCTTTAGATGCTACATGTTAAGACGTACACGCCACAACAATTCTTTTCGAGATACAACGTGTAGTTTTGGAGATACAAGCTAATTTTGTACGATGCGTTATTTCTTCTCGTAAAGAGTTTCCAATGCGTACGTATATGTCTTTACTCTGCAAAACTGTATTTCCTTATGAAGTGGTATTCTTACATATCCTTTCGAGAGAAAACTGTCCTGTGCCTTCTCTTTTGAGGCTACACACTTAGACATACACGCAACATGAAAGCTTTTCGACTTACAACGTGTTGTTTAGGAAAAACAAGATAATTTCGCACGATGCGGGATTTCCTTAAAACGTGATTTTCTGAAAAATTTTGACGAAAGAAAATTCTCCTTTTGGTTCTCTTTAGATGCTACATGTTAAGACGTACACGCCACAACAATTCTTTTCGAGATACAACGTGTAGTTTTGGAGATACAAGCTAATTTTGTACGATGCGTTATTTCTTCTCGTAAAGAGTTTCCAATGCGTACGTATATGTCTTTACTCTGCAAAACTGTATTTCCTTATGAAGTGGTATTCTTACATATCCTTTCGAGAGAAAACTGTCCTGTGCCTTCTCTTTTGAGGCTACACACTTAGACATACACGCAACATGAAAGCTTTTCGACTTACAACGTGTTGTTTAGGAAAAACAAGATAATTTCGCACGATGCGGGATTTCCTTAAAACGTGATTTTCTGAAAAATTTTGACGAAAGAAAATTCTCCTTTTGGTTCTCTTTAGATGCTACATGTTAAGACGTACACGCCACAACAATTCTTTTCGAGATACAACGTGTAGTTTTGGAGATACAAGCTAATTTTGTACTATGCGTTATTTCTTCTCGTAAAGAGTTTCCAATGCGTACGTATATGTCTTTACTCTGCAAAACTGTATTTCCTTATGAAGTGGTATTCTTACATATCCTTTCGAGAGAAAACTGTCCTGTGCCTTCTCTTTTGAGGCTACACACTTAGACATACACGCAACATGAAAGCTTTTCGACTTACAACGTGTTGTTTAGGAAAAACAAGATAATTTCGCACGATGCGGGATTTCCTTAAAACGTGATTTTCTGAAAAATTTTGACGAAAGAAAATTCTCCTTTTGGTTCTCTTTAGATGCTACATGTTAAGACGTACACGCCACAACAATTCTTTTCGAGATACAACGTGTAGTTTTGGAGATACAAGCTAATTTTGTACGATGCGTTATTTCTTCTCGTAAAGAGTTTCCAATGCGTACGTATATGTCTTTACTCTGCAAAACTGTATTTCCTTATGAAGTGGTATTCTTACATATCCTTTCGAGAGAAAACTGTCCTGTGCCTTCTCTTTTGAGGCTACACACTTAGACATACACGCAACATGAAAGCTTTTCGACTTACAACGTGTTGTTTAGGAAAAACAAGATAATTTCGCACGATGCGGGATTTCCTTAAAACGTGATTTTCTGAAAAATTTTGACGAAAGAAAATTCTCCTTTTGGTTCTCTTTAGATTCTACATGTTAAGACGTACACTCCACAACAATTCTTTTCGAGATATAACGTGTAGTTTTGGAGATACAAGCTAATTTTGTACTATGCGTTATTTCTTCTCGTAAAGAGTTTCCAATGCGTACGTATATGTCTTTACTCTGCAAAACTGTATTTCCTTATGAAGTGGTATTTTTACATATCCTTTCGAGAGAAAACTGTCCTGTGCCTTCTCTTTTGAGGCTACACATTTAGACATACACGCAACATGAAAGCTTTTCGACTTACAACGTGTTGTTTAGGAAAAACAAGATAATTTCGCACGATGCGGGATTTCCTTAAAACGTGATTTTCTGAAAAATTTTGACGAAAGAAAATTCTCCTTTTGGTTCTCTTTAGATGCTACATGTTAAGACGTACACGCCACAACAATTCTTTTCGAGATACAACGTGTAGTTTTGGAGATACAAGCTAATTTTGTACGATGCGTTATTTCTTCTCGTAAAGAGTTTCCAATGCGTACGTATATGTCTTTACTCTGCAAAACTGTATTTCCTTATGAAGTGGTATTCTTACATATCCTTTCGAGAGAAAACTGTCCTGTGCCTTCTCTTTTGAGGCTACACACTTAGACATACACGCAACATGAAAGCTTTTCGACTTACAACGTGTTGTTTAGGAAAAACAAGATAATTTCGCACGATGCGGGATTTCCTTAAAACGTGATTTTCTGAAAAATTTTGACGAAAGAAAATTCTCCTTTTGGTTCTCTTTAGATGCTACATGTTAAGACGTACATGCCACAACAATTCTTTTCGAGATACAACATGTAGTTTTGGAGATACAAGCTAATTTTGTACGATGCGTTATTTCTTCTCGTAAAGAGTTTCCAATGCGTACGTATATGTCTTTACTCTGCAAAACTGTATTTCCTTATGAAGTGGTATTTTTACATATCCTTTCGAGAGAAAACTGTCCTGTGCCTTCTCTTTTGAGGCTACACACTTAGACATACACGCAACATGAAAGCTTTTCGACTTACAACGTGTTGTTTAGGAAAAACAAGATAATTTCGCACGATGCGGGATTTCCTTAAAACGTGATTTTCTGAAAAATTTTGACGAAAGAAAATTCTCCTTTTGGTTCTCTTTAGATGCTACATGTTAAGACGTACACGCCACAACAATTCTTTTCGAGATACAACGTGTAGTTTTGGAGATACAAGCTAATTTTGTACGATGCGTTATTTCTTCTCGTAAAGAGTTTCCAATGCGTACGTATATGTCTTTACTCTGCAAAACTGTATTTCCTTATGAAGTGGTATTCTTACATATCCTTTCGAGAGAAAACTGTCCTGTGCCTTCTCTTTTGAGGCTACACACTTAGACATACACGCAACATGAAAGCTTTTCGACTTACAACGTGTTGTTTAGGAAAAACAAGATAATTTCGCACGATGCGGGATTTCCTTAAAACGTGATTTTCTGAAAAATTTTGACGAAAGAAAATTCTCCTTTTGGTTCTCTTTAGATGCTACATGTTAAGACGTACACGCCACAACAATTCTTTTCGAGATACAACGTGTAGTTTTGGAGATACAAGCTAATTTTGTACGATGCGTTATTTCTTCTCGTAAAGAGTTTCCAATGCGTACGTATATGTCTTTACTCTGCAAAACTGTATTTCCTTATGAAGTGGTATTCTTACATATCCTTTCGAGAGAAAACTGTCCTGTGCCTTCTCTTTTGAGGCTACACACTTAGACATACACGCAACATGAAAGCTTTTCGACTTACAACGTGTTGTTTAGGAAAAACAAGATAATTTCGCACGATGCGGGATTTCCTTAAAACGTGATTTTCTGAAAAATTTTGACGAAAGAAAATTCTCCTTTTGGTTCTCTTTAGATGCTACATGTTAAGACGTACACGCCACAACAATTCTTTTCGAGATACAACGTGTAGTTTTGGAGATACAAGCTAATTTTGTACTATGCGTTATTTCTTCTCGTAAAGAGTTTCCAATGCGTACGTATATGTCTGTACTCTGCAAAACTGTATTTCCTTATGAAGTGGTATTCTTACATATCCTTTCGAGAGAAAACTGTCCTGTGCCTTCTCTTTTGAGGCTACACACTTAGACATACACGCAACATGAAAGCTTTTCGACTTACAACGTGTTGTTTAGGAAAAACAAGATAATTTCGCACGATGCGGGATTTCCTTAAAACGTGATTTTCTGAAAAATTTTGACGAAAGAAAATTCTCCTTTTGGTTCTCTTTAGATGCTACATGTTAAGACGTACATGCCACAACAATTCTTTTCGAGATACAACATGTAGTTTTGGAGATACAAGCTAATTTTGTACGATGCGTTATTTCTTCTCGTAAAGAGTTTCCAATGCGTACGTATATGTCTTTACTCTGCAAAATGTATTTCCTTATGAAGTGGTATTCTTACATATCCTTTCGAGAGAAAACTGTCCTGTGCCTTCTCTTTTGAGGCTACACACTTAGACATACACGCAACATGAAAGCTTTTCGACTTACAACGTGTTGTTTAGGAAAAACAAGATAATTTCGCACGATGCGGGATTTCCTTAAAACGTGATTTTCTGAAAAATTTTGACGAAAGAAAATTATCCTTTTGGTTCTCTTTAGATGCTACATGTTAAGACGTACACGCCACAACAATTCTTTTCGAGATACAATGTGTAGTTTTGGAGATACAAGCTAATTTTGTACTATGCATTATTTCTTCTCGTAAAGAGTTTCCAATGCGTACGTATATGTCTTTACTCTGCAAAACTGTATTTCCTTATGAAGTGGTATTCTTACATATCCTTTCGAGAGAAAACTGTCCTGTGCCTTCTCTTTTGAGGCTACACACTTAGACATACACGCAACATTAAAGCTTTTCGTCTTACAACGTGTTGTTTAGGAAAAACAAGATAATTTCGCACGATGCGGGATTTCCTTAAAACGTGATTTTCTGAAAAATTTTGACGAAAGAAAATTCTCCTTTTGGTTCTCTTTAGATGCTACATGTTAAGACGTACACGCCACAACAATTCTTTTCGAGATACAACGTGTAGTTTTGGAGATACAAGCTAATTTTGTACTATGCGTTATTTCTTCTCGTAAAGAGTTTCCAATGCGTACGTATATGTCTTTACTCTGCAAAACTGTATTTCCTTATGAAATGGTATTCTTACATATCCTTTCGAGAGAAAACTGTCCTGTGCCTTCTCTTTTGAGGCTACACACTTAGACATACACGCAACATGAAAGCTTTTCGACTTACAACGTGTTGTTTAGGAAAAACAAGATAATTTCGCACGATGCGGGATTTCCTTAAAACGTGATTTTCTGAAAAATTTTGACGAAAGAAAATTCTCCTTTTGGTTCTCTTTAGATGCTACATGTTAAGACGTACACGCCACAACAATTCTTTTCGAGATACAACGTGTAGTTTTGGAGATACAAGCTAATTTTGTACTATGCGTTATTTCTTCTCGTAAAGAGTTTCCAATGCGTACGTATATGTCTTTACTCTGCAAAACTGTATTTCCTTATGAAGTGGTATTCTTACATATCCTTTCGAGAGAAAACTGTCCTGTGCCTTCTCTTTTGAGGCTACACACTTAGACATACACGCAACATGAAAGCTTTTCGACTTACAACGTGTTGTTTAGGAAAAACAAGATAATTTCGCACGATGCGGGATTTCCTTAAAACGTGATTTTCTGAAAAATTTTGACGAAAGAAAATTATCCTTTTGGTTCTCTTTAGATGCTACATGTTAAGACGTACACGCCACAACAATTCTTTTCGAGATACAATGTGTAGTTTTGGAGATACAAGCTAATTTTGTACTATGCGTTATTTCTCCTCGTAAAGAGTTTCCAATGCGTACATATATGTCTTTACTCTGCAAAACTGTATTTCCTTATGAAGTGGTATTCTTACATATCCTTTCGAGAGAAAACTGTCCTGTGCCTTCTCTTTTGAGGCTACACACTTAGACATACACGCAACATGAAAGCTTTTCGTCTTACAACGTGTTGTTTAGGAAAAACAAGATAATTTCACACGATGCGGGATTTCCTTAAAACGTGATTTTCTGAAAAATTTTGACGAAAGAAAATTCTCCTTTTGGTTCTCTTTAGATGCTACATGTTAAGACGTACACGCCACAACAATTCTTTTCGAGATACAACGTGTAGTTTTGGAGATACAAGCTAATTTTGTACTATGCGTTATTTCTTCTCGTAAAGATTTTCCAATACGTACGTATATGTCTTTACTCTGCAAAACTGTATTTCCTCATGAAGTGGTATTCTTACATATCCTTTCGAGAGAAAACTGTCCTGTGCCTTCTCTTTTGAGGCTACACACTTAGACATACAAGCAACATGAAAGCTTTTCGACTTACAACGTGTTGTTTAGGAAAAACAAGATAATTTCGCACGATGCGGGATTTCCTTAAAACGTGATTTTCTGAAAAATTTTGACGAAAGAAAATTCTCCTTTTGGTTCTCTTTAGATGCTACATGTTAAGACGTACACGCCACAACAATTCTTTTCGAGATACAACGTGTAGTTTTGGAGATACAAGCTAATTTTGTACTATGCGTTATTTCTTCTCGTAAAGAGTTTCCAATGCGTACGTATATGTCTTTACGCTGCAAAACTGTATTTCCTTATGAAGTGGTATTCTTACATATCCTTTCGAGAGAAAACTGTCCTGTGCCTTCTCTTTTGAGGCTACACACTTAGACATACACGCAACATGAAAGCTTTTCTACTTACAACGTGTTGTTTAGGAAAAACAAGATAATTTCGCACGATGCGGGATTTCCTTAAAACGTGATTTTCTGAAAAATTTTGACGAAAGAAAATTCTCCTTTTGGTTCTCTTTAGATGCTACATGTTAAGACGTACACGCCACAACAATTCTTTTCGAGATACAACGTGTAGTTTTGGAGATACAAGCTAATTTTGTACTATGCGTTATTTCTTCTCGTAAAGAGTTTCCAATGCGTACGTATATGTCTTTACTCTGCAAAACTGTATTTCCTCATGAAGTGGTATTCTTACATATCCTTTCGAGAGAAAACTGTCCTGTGCCTTCTCTTTTGAGGCTACACACTTAGACATACACGCAACATGAAAGCTTTTCGACTTACAACGTGTTGTTTAGGAAAAACAAGATAATTTCGCACGATGCGGGATTTCCTTAAAACGTGATTTTCTGAAAAATTTTGACGAAAGAAAATTCTCCTTTTGGTTCTCTTTAGATGCTACATGTTAAGACGTACACGACGCAACAATTCTTTTCGAGATACAACATGTAGTTTTGGAGATACAAGCTAATTTTGTACGATGCGTTATTTCTTCTCATAAAGAGTTTCCAATGCGTACGTATATGTCTTTACTCTGCAAAACTGTATTAACTTATGAAGTGGTATTCTTACATATCCTTTCGAGAGAAAACTGTCCTGTGCCTTCTCTTTTGAGGCTACACACTTAGACATACACGCAACATGAAAGCTTTTCGACTTACAACGTGTTGTTTAGGAAAAACAAGATAATTTCGCACGATGCGGGATTTCCTTAAAACGTGATTTTTTGAAAAATTTTGACGAAAGAAAATTATCCTTTTGGTTCTCTTTAGATGCTACATGGTAAGACGTACACGCCACAACAATTCTTTTCGAGGTACAATGTGTAGTTTTGGAGATACAAGCTAATTTTGTACTATGCGTTATTTCTCCTCGTAAAGAGTTTCCAATGCGTACGTATATGTCTTTACTCTGCAAAACTGTATTTCCTTATGAAGTGGTATTCTTACATATCCTTTCGAGAGAAAACTGTCCTGTGCCTTCTCTTTTGAGGCTACACACTTAGACATACACGCAACATGAAAGCTTTTCGTCTTACAACGTGTTGTTTAGGAAAAACAAGATAATTTCGCACGATGCGGGATTTCCTTAAAACGTGATTTTCTGAAAAATTTTGACGAAAGAAAATTCTCCTTTTGGTTCTCTTTAGATGCTACATGTTAAGACGTACACGCCACAACAATTTTTTTCGAGATACAACGTGTAGTTTTGGAGATACAAGCTAATTTTGTACTATGCGTTATTTCTTCTCGTAAAGAGTTTCCAATGCGTACGTATATGTCTTTACTCTGCAAAACTGTATTTCCTTATGAAGTGGTATTCTTACATATCCTTTCGAGAGAAAACTGTCCTGTGCCTTCTCTTTTGAGGCTACACACTTAGACATACAAGCGACATGAAAGCTTTTCGACGTACAACGTGTTGTTTAGGAAAAACAAGATAATTTCGCACGATGCGGGATTTCCTTAAAACGTGATTTTCTGAAAAATTTTGACGAAAGAAAATTCTCCTTTTGGTTCTCTTTAGATGCTACATGTTAAGACGTACACGCCACAACAATTCTTTTCGAGATACAACGTGTAGTTTTGGAGATACAAGCTAATTTTGTACTATGCGTTATTTCTTCTCTTAAAGAGTTTCCAATGCGTACGTATATGTCTTTATGCTGCAAAACTGTATTTCCTTATGAAGTGGTATTCTTACATATCCTTTCGAGAGAAAACTGTCCTGTGCCTTCTCTTTTGAGGCTACACACTTAGACATACACGCAACATGAAAGCTTTTCTACTTACAACGTGTTGTTTAGGAAAAACAAGATAATTTCGCACGATGCGGGATTTCCTTAAAACGTGATTTTCTGAAAAATTTTGACGAAAGAAAATTCTCCTTTTGGTTCTCTTTAGATGCTACATGTTAAGACGTACACGCCACAACAATTCTTTTCGAGATACAACGTGTAGTTTTGGAGATACAAGCTAATTTTGTACTATGCGTTATTTCTTCTCGTAAAGAGTTTCCAATGCGTACGTATATGTCTTTACTCTGCTAAACTGTATTTCCTCATGAAGTGGTATTCTTACATATTCTTTCGAGAGAAAACTGTCCTGTGCCTTCTCTTTTGAGGCTACACACTTAGACATACACGCAACATGAAAGCTTTTCGACTTACAACGTGTTGTTTAGGAAAAACAAGATAATTTCGCACGATGCGGGATTTCCTTAAAACGTGATTTTTTGAAAAATTTTGACGAAAGAAAATTCTCCATTTGGTTCTCTTTAGATGCTACATGTTAAGACGTACACGACACAACAATTCTTTTCGAGATACAACATGTAGTTTTGGAGATACAAGCTAATTTTGTACGATGCGTTATTTCTTCTCCTAAAGAGTTTCCAATGCGTACGTATATGTCTTTACTCTGCAAAACTGTATTTCCTTATGAAGTGGTATTCTTACATATCCTTTCGAGAGAAAACTTTCCTGTGCCTTCTCTTTTGAGGCTACACACTTAGACATACACGCAACATGAAAGCTTTTCGACTTACAACGTGTTGTTTAGGAAAAACAAGATAATTTCGCACGATGCGGGATTTCCTTAAAACGTGATTTTCTGAAAAATTTTGACGAAAGAAAATTCTCCTTTTGGTTCTCTTTAGATGCTACATGTTAAGACGTACACGCCACAACAATTCTTTTCGAGATACAACGTGTAGTTTTGGAGATACAAGCTAATTTTGTACTATGCTTTATTTCTTCTCGTAAAGAGTTTCCAATGCGTACGTATATGTCTTTACTCTGCAAAACTGTATTTCCTTATGAAGTGGTATTCTTACATATCCTTTCGAGAGAAAACTGTCCTGTGCCTTCTCTTTTGAGGCTACACACTTAGACATACAAGCAACATGAAAGCTTTTCGACTTACAACGTGTTGTTTAGGAAAAACAAGATAATTTCGCACGATGCGGGATTTCCTTAAAACGTGATTTTCTGAAAAATTTTGACGAAAGAAAATTCTCCTTTTGGTTCTCTTTAGATGCTACATGTTAAGACGTACACGCCACAACAATTCTTTTCGAGATACAACGTGTAGTTTTGGAGATACAAGCAAATTTTGTATGATGCGTTATTTCTTCTCGTAAAGAGTTTCCAATGCGTACGTATATGTCTTTACTCTGCAAAACTGTATTTCCTTATGAAGTGGTATTCTTACATATCCTTTCGAGAGAAAACTGTCCTGTGCCTTCTCTTTTGAGGCTACACACTTAGACATACACGCAACATGAAAGCTTTTCGACTTACAACGTGTTGTTTAGGAAAAACAAGATAATTTCGCACGATGCGGGATTTCCTTAAAACGTGATTTTCTGAAAAATTTTGACGAAAGTAAATTCTCCTTTTGGTTCTCTTTAGATGCTACATGTTAAGACGTACACGCCACAACAATTCTTTTCGAGATACAACGTGTAGTTTTGGAGATACAAGCTAATTTTGTACTATGCGTTATTTCTTCTCGTAAAGAGTTTCCAATGCGTACGTATATGTCTTTACTCTGCAAAACTGTATTTCCTTATGAAGTGGTATTCTTACATATCCTTTCGAGAGAAAACTGTCCTGTGCCTTCTCTTTTGAGGGTACACACTTAGACATACATGCAACATGAAAGCTTTTCGACTTACAACGTGTTGTTTAGGAAAAACAAGATAATTTCGCACGATGCGGGATTTCCTTAAAACGTGATTTTCTGAAAAATTTTGACGAAAGAAAATTCTCCTTTTGGTTCTCTTTAGATGCTACATGTTAAGACGTACACGCCACAACAATTCTTTTCGAGATACAACGTGTAGTTTTGGAGATACAAGCTAATTTTGTACTATGCGTTATTTCTTCTCGTAAAGAGTTTCCACTGCGTACGTATATGTCTTTACTCTGCAAAACTGTGTTTCTTTATGAAGTGGTATTCTTACATATCCTTTCGAGAGAAAACTGTCCTGTGCCTTCTCTTTTGAGGCTACACACGTAGACATACATGCAACATGAAAGCTTTTCGACTTACAACGTGTTGTTTAGGAAAAACAAGATAATTTCGCACGATGCGGGATTTCCTTAAAACGTGATTTTCTGAAAAATTTTGACGAAAGAAAATTCTCCTTTTGGTTCTCTTTAGATGGTATATGTTAAGACGTACACGCCACAACAATTCTTTTAGAGATACAACGTGTAGTTTTGGAGATACAAGCTAATTTTTACTATGCGTTATTTCTTCTCGTAAAGAGTTTCCAATGCGTACGTATATGTCTTTACTCTGCAAAACTGTATTTCCTCATGAAGTGGTATTCTTACATATCCTTTCGAGAGAAAACTGTCCTGTGCCTTCTCTTTTGAGGCTACACACTTAGACATACACGCAACATGAAAGCTTTTCGACTTACAACGTGTTGTTTAGGAAAAACAAGATAATTTCGCACGATGCGGGATTTCCTTAAAACGTGATTTTCTGAAAAATTTTGACGAAAGAAAATTCTCCTTTTGGTTCTCTTTAGATGCTACATGTTAAGACGTACACGCCACAACAATTCTTTTCGAGATACAACGTGTAGTTTTGGAGATACAAGCTAATTTTGTATTATGCGTTATTTCTTCTCATAAAGAGTTTCCAATGCATACGTATATGTCTTTACTCTGCAAAACTGTATTTCCTTATGAAGTGGTATTCTTACATATCCTTTCGAGAGAAAACTGTCCTGTGCCTTCTCTTTTGAGCTACACACGTAGACATACACGCAACATGAAAGCTTTTCGACTTACAACGTGTTGTTTAGGAAAAACAAGATAATTTCGCACGATGCGGGATTTCCTTAAAACGTGATTTTCTGAAAAATTTTGACGAAAGAAAATTCTCCTTTTGGTTCTCTTTAGATGCTACATGTTAAGACGTACACGCCACAACAATTCTTTTCGAGATACAACGTGTAGTTTTGGAGATACAAGCTAATTTTGTACTATGCGTTATTTCTTCTCGTAAAGAGTTTCCAATGCGTACGTATATGTCTTTACTCTGCAAAAGTCTATTTCCTTATGAAGTGGTATTCTTACATATCCTTTCGAGAGAAAACTGTCCTGTGCCTTCTCTTTTGAGGCTACACACGTAGACATACACGCAACATGAAAGCTTTTCGACATACAACGTGTTGTTTAGGAAAAACAAGATAATTTCGCACGATGCGGGATTTCCTTAAAACGTGATTTTCTGAAAAATTTTGACGAAAGAAAATTCTCCTTTTGGTTCTCTTTAGATGCTACATGTTAAGACGTACACGCCACAACAATTCTTTTCGAGATACAACGTGTAGTTTTGGAGATACAAGCTAATTTTGTACTATGCGTTATTTCTTCTCGTAAAGAGTTTCCAATGCGTACGTATATGTCTTTACTCTGCAAAACTGTGTTTCCTTATGAAGTGGTATTCTTACATATCCTTTCGAGAGAAAACTGTCCTGTGCCTTCTCTTTTGAGGCTACACACTTAGACATACACGCAACATGAAAGCTTTTAGACTTACAACGTGTTGTTTAGGAAAAACAAGATAATTTCGCACGATGCGGGATTTCCTTAAAACGTGATTTTCTGAAAAATTTTGACGAAAGAAAATTCTCCTTTTGGTTCTCTTTAGATGCTACATGTTAAGACGTACACGCCACAACAATTCTTTTCGAGATACCACGTGTAGTTTTGGAGATACAAGCTAATTTTGTACTGTGCGTTATTTCTTCTCTTAAAGAGTTTCCAATGCGTACGTATATGTCTTTACTCTGCAAAACTGTATTTCCTTATGAAGTGGTATTCTTACATATCCTTTCGAGAGAAAACTGTCCTGTGCCTTCTCTTTTGAGGCTACACACTTAGACATCCACGCAACATGAAAGCTTTTCGACTTACAACGTGTTGTTTAGGAAAAACAAGATAATTTCGCACGATGCGGGATTTCCTTAAAACGTGATTTTCTGAAAAATTTTGACGAAAGAAAATTCTCCTTTTGGTTCTCTTTAGATGCTACATGTTAAGACGTACACGCCACAACAATTCTTTTCGAGATACAACGTGTAGTTATGGAGATACAAGCTAATTTTGTACTATGCGTTATTTCTTCTCGTAAAGAGTTTCCAATGCGTACTTATATGTCTTTACTCTGCAAAACTGTATTTCCTTATGAAGTGGTATTCTTACATATCCTTTCGAGAGAAAACTGTCCTGTGCCTTCTCTTTTGAGGCTACACACTTAGACATACACGCAACATGAAAGCTTTTCGACTTACAACGTGTTGTTTAGGAAAAACAAGATAATTTCGCACGATGCGGGATTTCCTTAAAACGTGATTTTCTGAAAAATTTTGATGAAAGAAAATTCTCCTTTTGGTTCTCTTTAGATGCTACATGTTAAGACGTACACGCCACAACAATTCTTTTCGAGATACAACGTGTAGTTTTGGAGATACAAGCTAATTTTGTACTATGCGTTATTTCTTCTCGTAAAGAGTTTCCAATGCGTACGTATATGTCTTTACTCTGCAAAACTGTATTTCCTTATGAAGTGGTATTCTTACATATCCTTTCGAGAGAAAACTGTCCTGTGCCTTCTCTTTTGAGGCTACACACTTAGACATACATGCAACATGAAAGCTTTTCGACTTACAAAGTGTTGTTTAGGAAAAACAAGATAATTTCGCACGATGCGGGATTTCCTTAAAACGTGATTTTCTGAAAAAATTTGACGAAAGAAAATTCTCCTTTTGGTTCTCTTTAGATGCTACATGTTAAGACGTACACGCCACAACAATTCTTTTCGAGATACAACATGTAGTTTTGGAGATACAAGCTAATTTTGTACTATGCGTTATTTCTTCTCATAAAGAGTTTCCAATGCGTACGTATATGTCTTTACTCTGCAAAACTGTGTTTCTTTATGAAGTGGTATTCTTACATATCCTTTCGAGAGAAAACTGTCCTGTGCCTTCTCTTTTGAGGCTACACACGTAGACATACATGCAACATGAAAGCTTTTCGACTTACAACGTGTTGTTTAGGAAAAACAAGATAATTTCGCACGATGCGGGATTTCCTTAAAACGTGATTTTCTGAAAAATTTTGACGAAAGAAAATTCTCCTTTTGGTTCCCTTTAGATGGTACATGTTAAGACGTACACGCCACAACAATTCTTTTCGAGATACAACGTGTAGTTTTGGAGATACAAGCTAATTTTGTACTATGCGTTATTTCTTCTCGTAAAGAGTTTCCAATGAGTACGTATATGTCTTTACTCTGCAAAACTGTATTTCCTCATGAAGTGGTATTCTTACATATCCTTTCGAGAGAAAACTGTCCTGTGCCTTCTCTTTTGAGGCTACACACTTAGACATACACGCAACATGAAAGCTTTTCGACTTACAAAGTGTTGTTTAGGAAAAACAAGATAATTTCGCACGATGCGGGATTTCCTTAAAACGTGATTTTCTGAAAAATTTTGACGAAAGAAAATTCTCCTTTTGGTTCTCTTTAGATGCTACATGTTAAGACGTACACGCCACAACAATTCTTTTCGAGATACAACGTGTAGTTTTGGAGATACAAGCTAATTTTGTACTATGCGTTATTTCTTCTCATAAAGAGTTTCCAATGCGTACGTATATGTCTTTACTCTGCAAAACTGTATTTCCTTATGAAGTGGTATTCTTACATATCCTTTCGAGAGAAAACTGTCCTGTGCCTTCTCTTTTGAGGCTACACACGTAGACATACATGCAACATGAAAGCTTTTCGACTTACAACGTGTTGTTTAGGAAAAACAAGATAATTTCGCACGATGCGGGATTTCCTTAAAACGTGATTTTCTGAAAAATTTTGACGAAAGAAAATTCTCCTTTTGGTTCTCTTTAGATGGTATATGTTAAGACGTACACGCCACAACAATTCTTTTAGAGATACAACGTGTAGTTTTGGAGATACAAGCTAATTTTTACTATGCGTTATTTCTTCTCGTAAAGAGTTTCCAATGCGTACGTATATGTCTTTACTCTGCAAAACTGTATTTCCTCATGAAGTGGTATTCTTACATATCCTTTCGAGAGAAAACTGTCCTGTGCCTTCTCTTTTGAGGCTACACACTTAGACATACACGCAACATGAAAGCTTTTCGACTTACAACGTGTTGTTTAGGAAAAACAAGATAATTTCGCACGATGCGGGATTTCCTTAAAACGTGATTTTCTGAAAAATTTTGACGAAAGAAAATTCTCCTTTTGGTTCTCTTTAGATGCTACATGTTAAGACGTACACGCCACAACAATTCTTTTCGAGATACAACGTGTAGTTTTGGAGATACAAGCTAATTTTGTATTATGCGTTATTTCTTCTCATAAAGAGTTTCCAATGCGTACGTATATGTCTTTACTCTGCAAAACTGTATTTCCTTATGAAGTGGTATTCTTACATATCCTTTCGAGAGAAAACTGTCCTGTGCCTTCTCTTTTGAGCTACACACGTAGACATACACGCAACATGAAAGCTTTTCGACTTACAACGTGTTGTTTAGGAAAAACAAGATAATTTCGCACGATGCGGGATTTCCTTAAAACGTGATTTTCTGAAAAATTTTGACGAAAGAAAATTCTCCTTTTGGTTCTCTTTAGATGCTACATGTTAAGACGTACACGCCACAACAATTCTTTTCGAGATACAACGTGTAGTTTTGGAGATACAAGCTAATTTTGTACTATGCGTTATTTCTTCTCGTAAAGAGTTTCCAATGCGTACGTATATGTCTTTACTCTGCAAAAGTCTATTTCCTTATGAAGTGGTATTCTTACATATCCTTTCGAGAGAAAACTGTCCTGTGCCTTCTCTTTTGAGGCTACACACGTAGACATACACGCAACATGAAAGCTTTTCGACATACAACGTGTTGTTTAGGAAAAACAAGATAATTTCGCACGATGCGGGATTTCCTTAAAACGTGATTTTCTGAAAAATTTTGACGAAAGAAAATTCTCCTTTTGGTTCTCTTTAGATGCTACATGTTAAGACGTACACGCCACAACAATTCTTTTCGAGATACAACGTGTAGTTTTGGAGATACAAGCTAATTTTGTACTATGCGTTATTTCTTCTCGTAAAGAGTTTCCAATGCGTACGTATATGTCTTTACTCTGCAAAACTGTGTTTCCTTATGAAGTGGTATTCTTACATATCCTTTCGAGAGAAAACTGTCCTGTGCCTTCTCTTTTGAGGCTACACACTTAGACATACACGCAACATGAAAGCTTTTAGACTTACAACGTGTTGTTTAGGAAAAACAAGATAATTTCGCACGATGCGGGATTTCCTTAAAACGTGATTTTCTGAAAAATTTTGACGAAAGAAAATTCTCCTTTTGGTTCTCTTTAGATGCTACATGTTAAGACGTACACGCCACAACAATTCTTTTCGAGATACCACGTGTAGTTTTGGAGATACAAGCTAATTTTGTACTGTGCGTTATTTCTTCTCTTAAAGAGTTTCCAATGCGTACGTATATGTCTTTACTCTGCAAAACTGTATTTCCTTATGAAGTGGTATTCTTACATATCCTTTCGAGAGAAAACTGTCCTGTGCCTTCTCTTTTGAGGCTACACACTTAGACATCCACGCAACATGAAAGCTTTTCGACTTACAACGTGTTGTTTAGGAAAAACAAGATAATTTCGCACGATGCGGGATTTCCTTAAAACGTGATTTTCTGAAAAATTTTGACGAAAGAAAATTCTCCTTTTGGTTCTCTTTAGATGCTACATGTTAAGACGTACACGCCACAACAATTCTTTTCGAGATACAACGTGTAGTTTTGGAGATACAAGCTAATTTTGTACTATGCGTTATTTCTTCTCGTAAAGAGTTTCCAATGCGTACTTATATGTCTTTACTCTGCAAAACTGTATTTCCTTATGAAGTGGTATTCTTACATATCCTTTCGAGAGAAAACTGTCCTGTGCCTTCTCTTTTGAGGCTACACACTTAGACATACACGCAACATGAAAGCTTTTCGACTTACAACGTGTTGTTTAGGTAAAACAAGATAATTTCGCACGATGCGGGATTTCCTTAAAACGTGATTTTCTGAAAAATTTTGACGAAAGAAAATTCTCCTTTTGGTTCTCTTTAGATGCTACATGTTAAGACGTACACGCCACAACAATTCTTTTCGAGATACAACATGTAGTTTTGGAGATACAAGCTAATTTTGTACTATGCGTTATTTCTTCTCGTAAAGAGTTTCCAATGCGTACGTATATGTCTTTACTCTGCAAAACTGTGGTTCTTTATGAAGTGGTATTCTTACATATCCTTTCGAGGGAAAACTGTCCTGTGCCTTCTCTTTTGAGGCTACACACGTAGACATACATGCAACATGAAAGCTTTTCGACTTACAACGTGTTGTTTAGGAAAAACAAGATAATTTCGCACGATGCGGGATTTCCTTAAAACGTGATTTTCTGAAAAATTTTGACGAAAGAAAATTCTCCTTTTGGTTCCCTTTAGATGGTACATGTTAAGACGTACACGCCACAACAATTCTTTTCGAGATACAACGTGTAGTTTTGGAGATACAAGCTAATTTTGTACTATGCGTTATTTCTTCTCGTAAAGAGTTTCCAATGAGTACGTATATGTCTTTACTCTGCAAAACTGTATTTCCTCATGAAGTGGTATTCTTACATATCCTTTCGAGAGAAAACTGTCCTGTGCCTTCTCTTTTGAGGCTACACACTTAGACATACACGCAACATGAAAGCTTTTCGACTTACAACGTGTTGTTTAGGAAAAACAAGATAATTTCGCACGATGCGGGATTTCCTTAAAACGTGATTTTCTGAAAAATTTTGACGAAAGAAAATTCTCCTTTTGGTTCTCTTTAGATGCTACATGTTAAGACGTACACGCCACAACAATTCTTTTCGAGATACAACGTGTAGTTTTGGAGATACAAGCTAATTTTGTACTATGCGTTATTTCTTCTCATAAAGAGTTTCCAATGCGTACGTATATGTCTTTACTCTGCAAAACTGTATTTCCTTATGAAGTGGTATTCTTACATATCCTTTCGAGAGAAAACTGTCCTGTGCCTTCTCTTTTGAGCTACACACGTAGACATACACGCAACATGAAAGCTTTTCGACTTACAACGTGTTGTTTAGGAAAAACAAGATAATTTCGCACGATGCGGGATTTCCTTAAAACGTGATTTTCTGAAAAATTTTGACGAAAGAAAATTCTCCTTTTGGTTCTCTTTAGATGTTACATGTTAAGACGTACACGCCACAACAATTCTTTTCGAGATACAACGTGTAGTTTTGGAGATACAAGCTAATTTTGTACTATGCGTTATTTCTTCTCGTAAAGAGTTTCCAATGCGTACGTATATGTCTTTACGCTGCAAAACTGTATTTCCTTATGAAGTGGTATTCTTACATATCCTTTCGAGAGAAAACTGTCCTGTGCCTTCTCTTTTGAGGCTACACACTTAGACATACACGCAACATGAAAGCTTTTCGACTTACAACGTGTTGTTTAGGAAAAACAAGATAATTTCGCACGATGCGGGATTTCCTTAAAACGTGATTTTCTGAAAAATTTTGACGAAAGAAAATTCTCCTTTTGGTTCTCTTTAGATGCTACATGTTAAGACGTACACGCCACAACATTTCTTTTCGAGATACAACGTGTAGTTTTGGAGATACAATCTAATTTTGTACTATGCGTTATTTCTTCTCGTAAAGAGTTTCCAATGCGTACGTATATGTCTTTACTCTGCAAAACTGTATTTCCTTATGAAGTGGTATTCTTACATATCCTTTCGAGAGAAAACTGTCCTGTGCCTTCTCTTTTGAGGCTACACACTTAGACATACACGCAACATGAAAGCTTTTCGACTTACAACGTGTTGTTTAGGAAAAACAAGATAATTTCGCACGATGCGGGATTTCCTTAAAACGTGATTTTCTGAAAAATTTTGACGAAAGAAAATTCTCCTTTTGGTTCTCTTTAGATGCTACATGTTAAGACGTACACGCCACAACAATTCTTTTCGAGATACAACGTGTAGTTTTGGAGATACAAGCTAATTTTGTACGATGCGTTATTTCTTCTCGTAAAGAGTTTCCAATGCGTACGTATATGTCTTTACTCTGCAAAACTGTATTTCCTTATGAAGTGGTATTCTTACATATCCTTTCGAGAGAAAACTGTCCTGTGCCTTCTCTTTTGAGGCTACACACTTAGACATACACGCAACATGAAAGCTTTTCGACTTACAACGTGTTGTTTAGGAAAAACAAGATAATTTCGCACGATGCTGGATTTCCTTAAAACGTGATTTTCTGAAAAATTTTGACGAAAGAAAATTCTCCTTTTGGTTCTCTTTAGATGCTACATGTTAAGACGTACACGCCACAACAATTCTTTTCGAGATACAACGTGCAGTTTTGGAGATACAAGCTAATTTTGTACTATGCGTTATTTCTTTTCGTAAAGAGTTTCCAATGCGTACGTATATGTCTTTACTCTGCAAAACTGTATTTCCTTATGAAGTGGTATTCTTACATATCCTTTCGAGAGAAAACTGTCCTGTGCCTTCTCTTTTGAGGCTACACACGTAGACATACACGCAACATGAAAGCTTTTCGACTTACAACGTGTTGTTTAGGAAAAACAAGATAATTTCGCACGATGCGGGATTTCCTTAAAACGTGATTTTCTGAAAAATTTTGACGAAAGAAAATTCTCCTTTTGGTTCTCTTTAGATGCTACATGTTAAGACGTACACGCCACAACAATTCTTTTCGAGATACAACGTGTAGTTTTGGAGATACAAGCTAATTTTGTACTATGCGTTATTTCTTCTCGTAAAGAGTTTCCAATGCGTACGTATATGTCTTTACTCTGCAAAACTGTATTTCCTTATGAAGTGGTATTCTTACATATCCTTTCGAGAGAAAACTGTCCTGTGCCTTCTCTTTTGAGGCTACACACGTAGACATACACGCAACATGAAAGCTTTTCGACTTACAACGTGTTGTTTAGGAAAAACAAGATAATTTCGCACGATGCGGGATTTCCTTAAAACGTGATTTTCTGAAAAATTTTGACGAAAGAAAATTCTCCTTTTGGTTCTCTTTAGATGCTACATGTTAAGACGTACACGCCACAACAATTCTTTTCGAGATACAACGTGTAGTTTTGGAGATACAAGCTAATTTTGTACTATGCGTTATTTCTTCTCGTAAAGAGTTTCCAATGCGTACGTATATGTCTTTACTCTGCAAAACTGTGTTTCCTTATGAAGTGGTATTCTTACATATCCTTTCGAGAGAAAACTGTCCTGTGCCTTCTCTTTTGAGGCTACACACTTAGACATACACGCAACATGAAAGCTTTTCGACTTACAACGTGTTGTTTAGGAAAAACAAGATAATTTCGCACGATGCGGGATTTCCTTAAAACGTGATTTTCTGAAAAATTTTGACGAAAGAAAATTCTCCATTTGGTTCTCTTTAGATGCTACATGTTAAGACGTACACGCCACAACAATTCTTTTCGAGATACAACGTGTAGTTTTGGAGATACAAGCTAATTTTGTACTATGCGTTATTTCTTCTCTTAAAGAGTTTCCAATGCGTACGTATATGTCTTTACTCTGCAAAACTGTATTTCCTTATGAAGTGGTATTATTACATATCCTTTCGAGAGAAAAATTTCCTGTGCCTTCTCTTTTGAGGCTACACACTTAGACATACATGCATCATGAAAGCTTTTCGACTTACAACGTGTTGTTTAGGAAAAACAAGATAATTTCGCACGATGCGGGATTTCCTTAAAACGTGATTTTCTGAAAAATTTTGACGAAAGAAAATTCTCCTTTTGGTTCTCTTTAGATGCTACATGTTAAGACGTACCCGCCACAACAATTCTTTTCGAGATACAACGTGTAGTTTTGGAGATACAAGCTAATTTTGTACTATGCGTTATTTCTTCTCGTAAAGAGTTTCCAATGCGTACGTATATGTCTTTACTCTGCAAAACTGTATTTCCTTATGAAGTGGTATTCTTACATATCCTTTCGAGAGAAAACTGTCCTGTGCCTTCTCTTTTGAGGCTACACACTTAGACATACACGCAACATGAAAGCTTTTCGACTTACAACGTGTTGTTTAGGAAAAACAAGATAATTTCGCACGATGCGGGATTTCCTTAAAACGTGATTTTCTGAAAAATTTTGACGAAAGAAAATTCTCCTTTTGGTTCTCTTTAGATGCTACATGTTAAGACGTACACGCCACAACAATTCTTTTCGAGATACAACGTGTAGTTTTGGAGATACAAGCTAATTTTGTACTATGCGTTATTTCTTCTCGTAAAGAGTTTCCAATGCGTACGTATATGTCTTTACTCTGCAAAACTGTATTTCCTTATGAAGTGGTATTCTTACATATCCTTTCGAGAGAAAACTGTCCTGTGCCTTCTCTTTTGAGGCTACACACTTAGACCTACATGCAACATGAAAGCTTTTCGACTTACAACGTGTTGTTTAGGAAAAACAAGATAATTTCGCACGATGCGGGATTTCCTTAAAACGTGATTTTCTGAAAAATTTTGACGAAAGAAAATTCTCCTTTTGGTTCTCTTTAGATGCTACATGTTAAGACGTACACGCCACAACAATTCTTTTCGAGATACAACGTGTAGTTTTGGAGATACAAGCTAATTTTGTACTATGCGTTATTTCTTCTCGTAAAGAGTTTCCAATGCGTACGTATATGTCTTTACTCTGCAAAACTGTGTTTCTTTATGAAGTGGTATTCTTACATATCCTTTCGAGAGAAAACTGTCCTGTGCCTTCTCTTTTGAGGCTACACACGTAGACATACATGCAACATGAAAGCTTTTCGACTTACAACGTGTTGTTTAGGAAAAACAAGATAATTTCGCACGATGCGGGATTTCCTTAAAACGTGATTTTCTGAAAAATTTTGACGAAAGAAAATTCTCCTTTGGTTCTCTTTAGATGCTACATGTTAAGACGTACACGCCACAACAATTCTTTTCGAGATACAACGTGTAGTTTTGGAGATACAAGCTAATTTTGTACTATGCGTTATTTCTTCTCGTAAAGAGTTTCCAATGCGTACGTATATGTCTTTACTCTGCAAAACTGTATTTCCTTATGAAGTGGTATTCTTACATATCCTTTCGAGAGAAAACTGTCCTGTGCCTTCTCTTTTGAGGCGACACACTTAGACATACACGCAACATGAAAGCTTTTCGACTTACAACGTGTTGTTTAGGAAAAACAAGATAATTTCGCACGATGCGGGATTTCCTTAAAACGTGATTTTCTGAAAAATTTTGACGAAAGAAAATTCTCCTTTTGGTTCTCTTTAGATGCTACATGTTAAGACGTACACGCCACAACAATTCTTTTCGAGATACAACGTGTAGTTTTGGAGATACAAGCAAATTTTGTACTATGCGTTATTTCTTCTCGTAAAGAGTTTCCAATGCGTACGTATATGACTTTACTCTGCAAAACTGTGTTTCCTTATGAAGTGGTATTCTTACATATCTTTTCGAGAGAAAACTGTCCTGTGCCTTCTCTTTTGAGGGTACACACGTAGACATACACGCAACATGAAAACTTTTCGTCTTACAACGTGTTGTTTAGGAAAAACAAGATAATTTCGCACGATGCGGGATTTCCTTAAAACGTGATTTTCTGAAAAATTTTGACGAAAGAAAATTCTCCTTTTGGTTCTCTTTAGATGCTACATGTTAAGACGTACACGCCACAACAATTCTTTTCGAGATACAACGTGTAGTTTTGGAGATACAAGCTAATTTTGTACTATGCGTTATTTCTTCTCCTAAAGAGTTTCCAATGCGTACGTATATGTCTTTACTCTGCAAAACTGTATTTCCTTATGAAGTGGTATTCTTACATATCCTTTTGAGAGAAAACTGTCCTGTGCCTTCTCTTTTGAGGCTACACACGTAGACATACACGCAACATGAAAGCTTTTCGACTTACAACGTGTTGTTTAGGAAAAACAAGATAATTTCGCACGATGCGGGATTTCCTTAAAACGTGATTTTCTGAAAAATTTTGACGAAAGAAAATTCTCCTTTTGGTTCTCTTTAGATGCTACATGTTAAGACGTACATGCCACAACAATTCTTTTCGAGATACAACGTGTAGTTTTGGAGATACAAGCTAATTTTGTACTATGCGTTATTTCTTCTCGTAAAGAGTTTCCAATGCGTACGTATATGTCTTTACTCTGCAAAACTGTATTTCCTTATGAAGTGGTATTCTTACATATCCTTTCGAGAGAAAACTGTCCTGTGCCTTCTCTTTTGAGGCTACACACTTAGACATACACGCAACATGAAAGCTTTTCGACTTACAACCTGTTGTTTAGGAAAAACAAGATAATTTCGCACGATGCGGGATTTCCTTAAAACGTGATTTTCTGAAAAATTTTGACGAAAGAAAATTCTCCTTTTGGTTCTCTTTAGATGCTACATGTTAAGACGTACACGCCACAACAATTCTTTTCGAGATACAACGTGTAGTTTTGGAGATACAAGCTAATTTTGTACTATGCGTTATTTCTTCTCGTAAAGAGTTTCCAATGCGTACGTATATGTCTTTACTCTGCAAAACTGTATTTCCTTATGAAGTGGTATTCTTACATATCCTTTCGAGAGAAAACTGTCCTGTGCCTTCTCTTTTGAGGCTACACACTTAGACATACACGCAACATGAAAGCTTTTCCACTTACAACGTGTTGTTTAGGAAAAACAAGATAATTTCGCACGATGCGGGATTTCCTTAAAACGTGATTTTCTGAAAAATTTTGACGAAAGAAAATTCTCCTTTTGGTTCTCTTTAGATGCTACATGTTAAGACGTACACGCCACAACAATTCTTTTCGAGATACAACGTGTAGTTTTGGAGATACAAGCTAATTTTGTAGTATGCGTTATTTCTTCTCGTAAAGAGTTTCCAATGCGTACGTATATGTCTTTACTCTGCAAAACTGTATTTCCTTATGAAGTGGTATTCTTACATATCCTTTCGAGAGAAAACTGTCCTGTGCCTTCTCTTTTGAGGCTACACACGTAGACATACACGCAACATGAAAGCTTTTCGACTTACAACCTGTTGTTTAGGAAAAACAAGATAATTTCGCACGATGCGGGATTTCCTTAAAACGTGATTTTCTGAAAAATTTTGACGAAAGAAAATTCTCCTTTTGGTTCTCTTTAGATGCTACATGTTAAGACGTACACGCCACAACAATTCTTTTCGAGATACAACGTGTAGTTTTGGAGATACAAGCTAATTTTGTACTATGCGTTATTTCTTCTCGTAAAGAGTTTCCAATGCGTACGTATATGTCTTTACTCTGCAAAACTGTATTTCCTTATGAAGTGGTATTCTTACATATCCTTTCGAGAGAAAACTGTCCTGTGCCTTCTCTTTTGAGGCTACACACTTAGACATACACGCAACATGAAAGCTTTTCGACTTACAACGTGTTGTTTAGGAAAAACAAGATAATTTCGCACGATGCGGGATTTCCTTAAAACGTGATTTTCTGAAAAATTTTGACGAAAGAAAATTCTCCTTTTGGTTCTCTTTAGATGGTACATGTTAAGACGTACACGCCACAACAATTCTTTTCGAGATACAACGTGTAGTTTTGGAGATACAAGCTAATTTTGTACTATGCGTTATTTCTTCTCGTAAAGAGTTTCCAATGCGTACGTATATGTCTTTACTCTGCAAAACTGTGTTTCCTTATGAAGTGGTATTCTTACATATCCTTTCGAGAGAAAACTGTCCTGTGCCTTCTCTTTTGAGGCTACACACTTAGACATACACGCAACATGAAAGCTTTTCGACTTACAACGTGTTGTTTAGGAAAAACAAGATAATTTCGCACGATGCGGGATTTCCTTAAAACGTGATTTTCTGAAAAATTTTGACGAAAGAAAATTCTCCTTTTGGTTCTCTTTAGATGGTACATGTTAAGACGTACACGCCACAACAATTCTTTTCGAGATACAACGTGTAGTTTTGGAGATACAAGCTAATTTTGTACTATGCGTTATTTCTTCTCGTAAAGAGTTTCCAATGCGTACGTATATGTCTTTACTCTGCAAAACTGTATTTCCTTATGAAGTGGTATTCTTACATATCCTTTTGAGAGAAAACTGTCCTGTGCCTTCTCTTTTGAGGCTACACACGTAGACATACACGCAACATGAAAGCTTTTCGACTTACAACGTGTTGTTTAGGAAAAACAAGATAATTTCGCACGATGCGGGATTTCCTTAAAACGTGATTTTCTGAAAAATTTTGACGAAAGAAAATTCTCCTTTTGGTTCTCTTTAGATGCTACATGTTAAGACGTACATGCCACAACAATTCTTTTCGAGATACAACGTGTAGTTTTGGAGATACAAGCTAATTTTGTACTATGCGTTATTTCTTCTCGTAAAGAGTTTCCAATGCGTACGTATATGTCTTTACTCTGCAAAACTGTATTTCCTTATGAAGTGGTATTCTTACATATCCTTTCGAGAGAAAACTGTCCTGTGCCTTCTCTTTTGAGGCTACACACTTAGACATACACGCAACATGAAAGCTTTTCGACTTACAACGTGTTGTTTAGGAAAAACAAGATAATTTCGCACGATGCGGGATTTCCTTAAAACGTGATTTTCTGAAAAATTTTGACGAAAGAAAATTCTCCTTTTGGTTCTCTTTAGATGCTACATGTTAAGACGTACACGCCACAACAATTCTTTTCGAGATACAACGTGTAGTTTTGGAGATACAAGCTAATTTTGTACTATGCGTTATTTCTTCTCGTAAAGAGTTTCCAATGCGTACGTATATGTCTTTACTCTGCAAAACTGTATTTCCTTATGAAGTGGTATTCTTACATATCCTTTCGAGAGAAAACTGTCCTGTGCCTTCTCTTTTGAGGCTACACACTTAGACATACACGCAACATGAAAGCTTTTCGACTTACAACGTGTTGTTTAGGAAAAACAAGATAATTTCGCACGATGCGGGATTTCCTTAAAACGTGATTTTCTGAAAAATTTTGACGAAAGAAAATTCTCCTTTTGGTTCTCTTTAGATGCTACATGTTAAGACGTACACGCCACAACAATTCTTTTCGAGATACAACGTGTAGTTTTGGAGATACAAGCTAATTTTGTACTATGCGTTATTTCTTCTCGTAAAGAGTTTCCAATGCGTACGTATATGTCTTTACTCTGCAAAACTGTATTTCCTTATGAAGTGGTATTCTTACATATCCTTTCGAGAGAAAACTGTCCTGTGCCTTCTCTTTTGAGGCTACACACTTAGACATAGACGCAACATGAAAGCTTTTCGACTTACAACGTGTTGTTTAGGAAAAACAAGATAATTTCGCACGATGCGGGATTTCCTTAAAACGTGATTTTCTGAAAAATTTTGACGAAAGAAAATTCTCCTTTTGGTTCTCTTTAGATGCTACATGTTAAGACGTACACGCCACAACAATTCTTTTCGAGATACAACGTGCAGTTTTGGAGATACAAGCTAATTTTGTACTATGCGTTATTTCTTTTCGTAAAGAGTTTCCAATGCGTACGTATATGTCTTTACTCTGCAAAACTGTATTTCCTTATGAAGTGGTATTCTTACATATCCTTTCGAGAGAAAACTGTCCTGTGCCTTCTCTTTTGAGGCTACACACTTAGACATACACGCAACATGAAAGCTTTTCTACTTACAACGTGTTGTTTAGGAAAAACAAGATAATTTCGCACGATGCGGGATTTCCTTAAAACGTGATTTTCTGAAAAATTTTGACGAAAGAAAATTCTCCTTTTGGTTCTCTTTAGATGCTACATGTTAAGACGTACACGCCACAACAATTCTTTTCGAGATACAACGTGTAGTTTTGGAGATACAAGCTAATTTTGTACTATGCGTTATTTCTTCTCGTAAAGAGTTTCCAATGCGTACGTATATGTCTTTACTCTGCAAAACTGTATTTCCTTATGAAGTGGTATTCTTACATATCCTTTCAGAGAAAACTGTCCTGTGCCTTCTCTTTTGAGGCTACACACGTAGACATACACGCAACATGAAAGCTTTTCGACTTACAACGTGTTGTTTAGGAAAAACAAGATAATTTCGCACGATGCGGGATTTCCTTAAAACGTGATTTTCTGAAAAATTTTGACGAAAGAAAATTCTCCTTTTGGTTCTCTTTAGATGCTACATGTTAAGACGTACACGCCACAACAATTCTTTTCGAGATACAACGTGTAGTTTTGGAGATACAAGCTAATTTTGTACTATGCGTTATTTCTTCTCGTAAAGAGTTTCCAATGCGTACGTATATGTCTTTACTCTGCAAAACTGTATTTCCTTATGAAGTGGTATTCTTACATATCCTTTCGAGAGAAAACTGTCCTGTGCCTTCTCTTTTGAGGCTACACACGTAGACATACACGCAACATGAAAGCTTTTCGACTTACAACGTGTTGTTTAGGAAAAACAAGATAATTTCGCACGATGCGGGATTTCCTTAAAACGTGATTTTCTGAAAAATTTTGACGAAAGAAAATTCTCCTTTTGGTTCTCTTTAGATGCTACATGTTAAGACGTACACGCCACAACAATTCTTTTCGAGATACAACGTGTAGTTTTGGAGATACAAGCTAATTTTGTACTATGCGTTATTTCTTCTCGTAAAGAGTTTCCAATGCGTACGTATATGTCTTTACTCTGCAAAACTGTATTTCCTTATGAAGTGGTATTCTTACATATCCTTTCGAGAGAAAACTGTCCTGTGCCTTCTCTTTTGAGGCTACACACTTAGACATACACGCAACATGAAAGCTTTTCGACTTACAACCTGTTGTTTAGGAAAAACAAGATAATTTCGCACGATGCGGGATTTCCTTAAAACGTGATTTTCTGAAAAATTTTGACGAAAGAAAATTCTCCTTTTGGTTCTCTTTAGATGCTACATGTTAAGACGTACACGCCACAACAATTCTTTTCGAGATACAACGTGTAGTTTTGGAGATACAATCTAATTTTGTACTATGCGTTATTTCTTCTCGTAAAGAGTTTCCAATGCGTACGTATATGTCTTTACTCTGCAAAACTGTATTTCCTTATGAAGTGGTATTCTTACATATCCTTTCGAGAGAAAACTGTCCTGTGCCTTCTCTTTTGAGGCTACACACTTAGACATACACGCAACATGAAAGCTTTTCGACTTACAACGTGTTGTTTAGGAAAAACAAGATAATTTCGCACGATGCGGGATTTCCTTAAAACGTGATTTTCTGAAAAATTTTGACGAAAGAAAATTCTCCTTTTGGTTCTCTTTAGATGCTACATGTTAAGACGTACACGCCACAACAATTCTTTTCGAGATACAACGTGTAGTTTTGGAGATACAAGCTAATTTTGTACTATGCGTTATTTCTTCTCGTAAAGAGTTTCCAATGCGTACGTATATGTCTTTACTCTGCAAAACTGTATTTCCTTATGAAGTGGTATTCTTACATATCCTTTCGAGAGAAAACTGTCCTGTGCCTTCTCTTTTGAGGCTACACACGTAGACATACACGCAACATGAAAGCTTTTCGACTTACAACGTGTTGTTTAGGAAAAACAAGATAATTTCGCACGATGCGGGATTTCCTTAAAACGTGATTTTCTGAAAAATTTTGACGAAAGAAAATTCTCCTTTTGGTTCCCTTTAGATGCTACATGTTAAGACGTACACGCCACAACAATTCTTTTCGAGATACAACGTGTAGTTTTGGAGATACAAGCTAATTTTGTACTATGCGTTATTTCTTCTCGTAAAGAGTTTCCAATGCGTACGTATATGTCTTTACTCTGCAAAACTGTGTTTCCTTATGAAGTGGTATTCTTACATATCCTTTCGAGAGAAAACTGTCCTGTGCCTTCTCTTTTGAGGCTACACACTTAGACATACACGCAACATGAAAGCTTTTCGACTTACAACGTGTTGTTTAGAAAAAACAAGATAATTTCGCACGATGCGGGATTTCCTTAAAACGTGATTTTCTGAAAAATTTTGACGAAAGAAAATTCTCCTTTTGGTTCTCTTTAGATGCTACATGTTAAGACGTACACGCCACAACAATTCTTTTCGAGATACAACGTGTAGTTTTGGAGATACAAGCTAATTTTGTACTATGCGTTATTTCTTCTCGTAAAGAGTTTCCAATGCGTACGTATATGTCTTTACTCTGCAAAA
Organism: Apodemus sylvaticus; assembly: GCF_947179515.1. Taxonomy (NCBI): domain Eukaryota; kingdom Metazoa; phylum Chordata; class Mammalia; order Rodentia; family Muridae; genus Apodemus; species Apodemus sylvaticus. The sequence goes on from NW_026263227.1 coordinate 49,604, forward strand.
CTGTATTTCCTTATGAAGTGGTATTCTTACATATCCTTTCGAGAGAAAACTGTCCTGTGCCTTCTCTTTTGAGCCTACACACGTAGACATACACGCAACATGAAAGCTTTTCGACTTACAACGTGTTGTTTAGGAAAAACAAGATAATTTCGCACGATGCGGGATTTCCTTAAAACGTGATTTTCTGAAAAATTTTGACGAAAGAAAATTCTCCTTTTGGTTCTCTTTAGATGCTACATGTTAAGACGTACACGCCACAACAATTCTTTTCGAGATACAACGTGTAGTTTTGGAGATACAAGCTAATTTTGTACTATGCGTTATTTCTTCTCGTAAAGAGTTTCCAATGCGTACGTATATGTCTTTACTCTGCAAAACTGTGTTTCCTTATGAAGTGGTATTCTTACATATCCTTTCGAGAGAAAACTGTCCTGTGCCTTCTCTTTTGAGGCTACACACTTAGACATACACGCAACATGAAAGCTTTTCGACTTACAACGTGTTGTTTAGGAAAAACAAGATAATTTCGCACGATGCGGGATTTCCTTAAAACGTGATTTTCTGAAAAATTTTGACGAAAGAAAATTCTCCATTTGGTTCTCTTTAGATGCTACATGTTAAGACGTACACGCCACAACAATTCTTTTCGAGATACAACGTGTAGTTTTGGAGATACAAGCTAATTTTGTACTATGCGTTATTTCTTCTCTTAAAGAGTTTCCAATGCGTACGTATATGTCTTTACTCTGCAAAACTGTATTTCCTTATGAAGTGGTATTATTACATATCCTTTCGAGAGAAAAATTTCCTGTGCCTTCTCTTTTGAGGCTACACACTTAGACATGCATGCATCATGAAAGCTTTTCGACTTACAACGTGTTGTTTAGGAAAAACAAGATAATTTCGCACGATGCGGGATTTCCTTAAAACGTGATTTTCTGAAAAATTTTGACGAAAGAAAATTCTCCTTTTGGTTCTCTTTAGATGCTACATGTTAAGACGTACCCGCCACAACAATTCTTTTCGAGATACAACGTGTAGTTTTGGAGATACAAGCTAATTTTGTACTATGCGTTATTTCTTCTCGTAAAGAGTTTCCAATGCGTACGTATATGTCTTTACTCTGCAAAACTGTATTTCCTTATGAAGTGGTATTCTTACATATCCTTTCGAGAGAAAACTGTCCTGTGCCTTCTCTTTTGAGGCTACACACTTAGACATACACGCAACATGAAAGCTTTTCGACTTACAACGTGTTGTTTAGGAAAAACAAGATAATTTCGCACGATGCGGGATTTCCTTAAAACGTGATTTTCTGAAAAATTTTGACGAAAGAAAATTCTCCTTTTGGTTCTCTTTAGATGCTACATGTTAAGACGTACACGCCACAACAATTCTTTTCGAGATACAACGTGTAGTTTTGGAGATACAAGCTAATTTTGTACTATGCGTTATTTCTTCTCGTAAAGAGTTTCCAATGCGTACGTATATGTCTTTACTCTGCAAAACTGTATTTCCTTATGAAGTGGTATTCTTACATATCCTTTCGAGAGAAAACTGTCCTGTGCCTTCTCTTTTGAGGCTACACACTTAGACCTACATGCAACATGAAAGCTTTTCGACTTACAACGTGTTGTTTAGGAAAAACAAGATAATTTCGCACGATGCGGGATTTCCTTAAAACGTGATTTTCTGAAAAATTTTGACGAAAGAAAATTCTCCTTTTGGTTCTCTTTAGATGCTACATGTTAAGACGTACACGCCACAACAATTCTTTTCGAGATACAACGTGTAGTTTTGGAGATACAAGCTAATTTTGTACTATGCGTTATTTCTTCTCGTAAAGAGTTTCCAATGCGTACGTATATGTCTTTACTCTGCAAAACTGTGTTTCTTTATGAAGTGGTATTCTTACATATCCTTTCGAGAGAAAACTGTCCTGTGCCTTCTCTTTTGAGGCTACACACGTAGACATACATGCAACATGAAAGCTTTTCGACTTACAACGTGTTGTTTAGGAAAAACAAGATAATTTCGCACGATGCGGGATTTCCTTAAAACGTGATTTTCTGAAAAATTTTGACGAAAGAAAATTCTCCTTTGGTTCTCTTTAGATGCTACATGTTAAGACGTACACGCCACAACAATTCTTTTCGAGATACAACGTGTAGTTTTGGAGATACAAGCTAATTTTGTACTATGCGTTATTTCTTCTCGTAAAGAGTTTCCAATGCGTACGTATATGTCTTTACTCTGCAAAACTGTATTTCCTTATGAAGTGGTATTCTTACATATCCTTTCGAGAGAAAACTGTCCTGTGCCTTCTCTTTTGAGGCGACACACTTAGACATACACGCAACATGAAAGCTTTTCGACTTACAACGTGTTGTTTAGGAAAAACAAGATAATTTCGCACGATGCGGGATTTCCTTAAAACGTGATTTTCTGAAAAATTTTGACGAAAGAAAATTCTCCTTTTGGTTCTCTTTAGATGCTACATGTTAAGACGTACACGCCACAACAATTCTTTTCGAGATACAACGTGTAGTTTTGGAGATACAAGCAAATTTTGTACTATGCGTTATTTCTTCTCGTAAAGAGTTTCCAATGCGTACGTATATGACTTTACTCTGCAAAACTGTGTTTCCTTATGAAGTGGTATTCTTACATATCTTTTCGAGAGAAAACTGTCCTGTGCCTTCTCTTTTGAGGGTACACACGTAGACATACACGCAACATGAAAACTTTTCGTCTTACAACGTGTTGTTTAGGAAAAACAAGATAATTTCGCACGATGCGGGATTTCCTTAAAACGTGATTTTCTGAAAAATTTTGACGAAAGAAAATTCTCCTTTTGGTTCTCTTTAGATGCTACATGTTAAGACGTACACGCCACAACAATTCTTTTCGAGATACAACGTGTAGTTTTGGAGATACAAGCTAATTTTGTACTATGCGTTATTTCTTCTCCTAAAGAGTTTCCAATGCGTACGTATATGTCTTTACTCTGCAAAACTGTATTTCCTTATGAAGTGGTATTCTTACATATCCTTTTGAGAGAAAACTGTCCTGTGCCTTCTCTTTTGAGGCTACACACGTAGACATACACGCAACATGAAAGCTTTTCGACTTAAAACGTGTTGTTTAGGAAAAACAAGATAATTTCGCACGATGCGGGATTTCCTTAAAACGTGATTTTCTGAAAAATTTTGACGAAAGAAAATTCTCCTTTTGGTTCTCTTTAGATGCTACATGTTAAGACGTACATGCCACAACAATTCTTTTCGAGATACAACGTGTAGTTTTGGAGATACAAGCTAATTTTGTACTATGCGTTATTTCTTCTCGTAAAGAGTTTCCAATGCGTACGTATATGTCTTTACTCTGCAAAACTGTATTTCCTTATGAAGTGGTATTCTTACATATCCTTTCGAGAGAAAACTGTCCTGTGCCTTCTCTTTTGAGGCTACACACTTAGACATACACGCAACATGAAAGCTTTTCGACTTACAACCTGTTGTTTAGGAAAAACAAGATAATTTCGCACGATGCGGGATTTCCTTAAAACGTGATTTTCTGAAAAATTTTGACGAAAGAAAATTCTCCTTTTGGTTCTCTTTAGATGCTACATGTTAAGACGTACACGCCACAACAATTCTTTTCGAGATACAACGTGTAGTTTTGGAGATACAAGCTAATTTTGTACTATGCGTTATTTCTTCTCGTAAAGAGTTTCCAATGCGTACGTATATGTCTTTACTCTGCAAAACTGTATTTCCTTATGAAGTGGTATTCTTACATATCCTTTCGAGAGAAAACTGTCCTGTGCCTTCTCTTTTGAGGCTACACACTTAGACATACACGCAACATGAAAGCTTTTCCACTTACAACGTGTTGTTTAGGAAAAACAAGATAATTTCGCACGATGCGGGATTTCCTTAAAACGTGATTTTCTGAAAAATTTTGACGAAAGAAAATTCTCCTTTTGGTTCTCTTTAGATGCTACATGTTAAGACGTACACGCCACAACAATTCTTTTCGAGATACAACGTGTAGTTTTGGAGATACAAGCTAATTTTGTAGTATGCGTTATTTCTTCTCGTAAAGAGTTTCCAATGCGTACGTATATGTCTTTACTCTGCAAAACTGTATTTCCTTATGAAGTGGTATTCTTACATATCCTTTCGAGAGAAAACTGTCCTGTGCCTTCTCTTTTGAGGCTACACACGTAGACATACACGCAACATGAAAGCTTTTCGACTTACAACCTGTTGTTTAGGAAAAACAAGATAATTTCGCACGATGCGGGATTTCCTTAAAACGTGATTTTCTGAAAAATTTTGACGAAAGAAAATTCTCCTTTTGGTTCTCTTTAGATGCTACATGTTAAGACGTACACGCCACAACAATTCTTTTCGAGATACAACGTGTAGTTTTGGAGATACAAGCTAATTTTGTACTATGCGTTATTTCTTCTCGTAAAGAGTTTCCAATGCGTACGTATATGTCTTTACTCTGCAAAACTGTGTTTCCTTATGAAGTGGTATTCTTACATATCCTTTCGAGAGAAAACTGTCCTGTGCCTTCTCTTTTGAGGCTACACACTTAGACATACACGCAACATGAAAGCTTTTCGACTTACAACGTGTTGTTTAGGAAAAACAAGATAATTTCGCACGATGCGGGATTTCCTTAAAACGTGATTTTCTGAAAAATTTTGACGAAAGAAAATTCTCCTTTTGGTTCTCTTTAGATGGTACATGTTAAGACGTACACGCCACAACAATTCTTTTCGAGATACAACGTGTAGTTTTGGAGATACAAGCTAATTTTGTACTATGCGTTATTTCTTCTCGTAAAGAGTTTCCAATGCGTACGTATATGTCTTTACTCTGCAAAACTGTATTTCCTTATGAAGTGGTATTCTTACATATCCTTTCGAGAGAAAACTGTCCTGTGCCTTCTCTTTTGAGGCTACACACTTAGACATACACGCAACATGAAAGCTTTTCGACTTACAACGTGTTGTTTAGGAAAAACAAGATAATTTCGCACGATGCGGGATTTCCTTAAAACGTGATTTTCTGAAAAATTTTGACGAAAGAAAATTCTCCTTTTGGTTCTCTTTAGATGCTACATGTTAAGACGTACACGCCACAACAATTCTTTTCGAGATACAACGTGTAGTTTTGGAGATACAAGCTAATTTTGTACTATGCGTTATTTCTTCTCGTAAAGAGTTTCCAATGCGTACGTATATGTCTTTACTCTGCAAAACTGTATTTCCTTATGAAGTGGTATTCTTACATATCCTTTCGAGAGAAAACTGTCCTGTGCCTTCTCTTTTGAGCTACACACGTAGACATACACGCAACATGAAAGCTTTTCGACTTACAACGTGTTGTTTAGGAAAAACAAGATAATTTCGCACGATGCGGGATTTCCTTAAAACGTGATTTTCTGAAAAATTTTGACGAAAGGAAATTCTCCTTTTGGTTCTCTTTAGATGCTACATGTTAAGACGTACACGCCACAACAATTCTTTTCGAGATACAACGTGTAGTTTTGGAGATACAAGCTAATTTTGTACTATGCGTTATTTCTTCTCGTAAAGAGTTTCCAATGCGTACGTATATGTCTTTACTCTGCAAAACTGTATTTCCTTATGAAGTGGTATTCTTACATATCCTTTTGAGAGAAAACTGTCCTGTGCCTTCTCTTTTGAGGCTACACACGTAGACATACACGCAACATGAAAGCTTTTCGACTTACAACGTGTTGTTTAGGAAAAACAAGATAATTTCGCACGATGCGGGATTTCCTTAAAACGTGATTTTCTGAAAAATTTTGACGAAAGAAAATTCTCCTTTTGGTTCTCTTTAGATGCTACATGTTAAGACGTACATGCCACAACAATTCTTTTCGAGATACAACGTGTAGTTTTGGAGATACAAGCTAATTTTGTACTATGCGTTATTTCTTCTCGTAAAGAGTTTCCAATGCGTACGTATATGTCTTTACTCTGCAAAACTGTATTTCCTTATGAAGTGGTATTCTTACATATCCTTTCGAGAGAAAACTGTCCTGTGCCTTCTCTTTTGAGGCTACACACTTAGACATACACGCAACATGAAAGCTTTTCGACTTACAACGTGTTGTTTAGGAAAAACAAGATAATTTCGCACGATGCGGGATTTCCTTAAAACGTGATTTTCTGAAAAATTTTGACGAAAGAAAATTCTCCTTTTGGTTCTCTTTAGATGCTACATGTTAAGACGTACACGCCACAACAATTCTTTTCGAGATACAACGTGTAGTTTTGGAGATACAAGCTAATTTTGTACTATGCGTTATTTCTTCTCGTAAAGAGTTTCCAATGCGTACGTATATGTCTTTACTCTGCAAAACTGTATTTCCTTATGAAGTGGTATTCTTACATATCCTTTCGAGAGAAAACTGTCCTGTGCCTTCTCTTTTGAGGCTACACACTTAGACATACACGCAACATGAAAGCTTTTCGACTTACAACGTGTTGTTTAGGAAAAACAAGATAATTTCGCACGATGCGGGGATTTCCTTAAAACGTGATTTTCTGAAAAATTTTGACGAAAGAAAATTCTCCTTTTGGTTCTCTTTAGATGCTACATGTTAAGACGTACACGCCACAACAATTCTTTTCGAGATACAACGTGTAGTTTTGGAGATACAAGCTAATTTTGTACTATGCGTTATTTCTTCTCGTAAAGAGTTTCCATGCGTACGTATATGTCTTTACTCTGCAAAACTGTATTTCCTTATGAAGTGGTATTCTTACATATCCTTTCGAGAGAAAACTGTCCTGTGCCTTCTCTTTTGAGGCTACACACTTAGACATAGACGCAACATGAAAGCTTTTCGACTTACAACGTGTTGTTTAGGAAAAACAAGATAATTTCGCACGATGCGGGATTTCCTTAAAACGTGATTTTCTGAAAAATTTTGACGAAAGAAAATTCTCCTTTTGGTTCTCTTTAGATGCTACATGTTAAGACGTACACGCCACAACAATTCTTTTCGAGATACAACGTGCAGTTTTGGAGATACAAGCTAATTTTGTACTATGCGTTATTTCTTTTCGTAAAGAGTTTCCAATGCGTACGTATATGTCTTTACTCTGCAAAACTGTATTTCCTTATGAAGTGGTATTCTTACATATCCTTTCGAGAGAAAACTGTCCTGTGCCTTCTCTTTTGAGGCTACACACTTAGACATACACGCAACATGAAAGCTTTTCTACTTACAACGTGTTGTTTAGGAAAAACAAGATAATTTCGCACGATGCGGGATTTCCTTAAAACGTGATTTTCTGAAAAATTTTGACGAAAGAAAATTCTCCTTTTGGTTCTCTTTAGATGCTACATGTTAAGACGTACACGCCACAACAATTCTTTTCGAGATACAACGTGTAGTTTTGGAGATACAAGCTAATTTTGTACTATGCGTTATTTCTTCTCGTAAAGAGTTTCCAATGCGTACGTATATGTCTTTACTCTGCAAAACTGTATTTCCTTATGAAGTGGTATTCTTACATATCCTTTCAGAGAAAACTGTCCTGTGCCTTCTCTTTTGAGGCTACACACGTAGACATACACGCAACATGAAAGCTTTTCGACTTACAACGTGTTGTTTAGGAAAAACAAGATAATTTCGCACGATGCGGGATTTCCTTAAAACGTGATTTTCTGAAAAATTTTGACGAAAGAAAATTCTCCTTTTGGTTCTCTTTAGATGCTACATGTTAAGACGTACACGCCACAACAATTCTTTTCGAGATACAACGTGTAGTTTTGGAGATACAAGCTAATTTTGTACTATGCGTTATTTCTTCTCGTAAAGAGTTTCCAATGCGTACGTATATGTCTTTACTCTGCAAAACTGTATTTCCTTATGAAGTGGTATTCTTACATATCCTTTCGAGAGAAAACTGTCCTGTGCCTTCTCTTTTGAGGCTACACACGTAGACATACACGCAACATGAAAGCTTTTCGACTTACAACGTGTTGTTTAGGAAAAACAAGATAATTTCGCACGATGCGGGATTTCCTTAAAACGTGATTTTCTGAAAAATTTTGACGAAAGAAAATTCTCCTTTTGGTTCTCTTTAGATGCTACATGTTAAGACGTACACGCCACAACAATTCTTTTCGAGATACAACGTGTAGTTTTGGAGATACAAGCTAATTTTGTACTATGCGTTATTTCTTCTCGTAAAGAGTTTCCAATGCGTACGTATATGTCTTTACTCTGCAAAACTGTATTTCCTTATGAAGTGGTATTCTTACATATCCTTTCGAGAGAAAACTGTCCTGTGCCTTCTCTTTTGAGGCTACACACTTAGACA